>NC_142520.1:3304700-3309700 GCF_964205215.1 Stylophora pistillata
GACTAACGTATTTTCCAAGGAGACGTTTCGTTCAGAGAACGAAAGTGAGAACGAATGGTTATTTATTTTCATCTTGAAAGCTCTCTGAAGTCAGTCAAGATTTAAGCCTAAAATAGTCTCCCAGCTGTTGATGGTTTTAAGATAACAATTGTGTTTTTTTTTATGTGAAATAAAAGTCTCCAGCCTCTTTACTCATCCGGCTCGATTCCCCACATTCTGTAAAAATCATACTCTTTAGCAATCTGAATGGATGAAAACACTACCCCACACACACAGCCTACTATACCAAACACAGCAATAGACACATCGAACAATATATGATACCAAGGCATAGTGGAATAATGAAGCTTGATATGAAAAAGACATGGATATATTAGCACTAAAATAGTGCCGGTGAAACTGCCGACAAAGGCCATCAATAAACCGAAATGAGGCACGAAAATTGCCACAAGAGTAGAGAGCAAAATAAACATGAACCTAAATACCAGTTTTGGCATGGAATTCTCGTTGCATTTAAGAGGCTCATCTTTTAGTTCAGCAAACAGTGGAATATTGAGCTGGTGTTCAAAAATGTCATACAGCGTGAACATGGGAACTACATAAAACAGAAGTGCTGTGACGATAACTGCGAGAGAAAGAGTGATGCGGAACGCACCATGCGGGACACTAAGTGTCATAATCTGCTCTGTGTGTTCTCTGAAACAGAAGAACACCAGAATACCATAGTTGAATTTGATAATGGTAACCAGAGTATAGGTGAAATCCATGATGGCGTTGAACTCTCCTGGATACCGCATGGACTTTTCGATGATAGGTAGATAAGCTTGCGATGAATAGGTCACCACGATGATTCCCATGGCAATGGACATTTCTTTGAATTTTAATGGCGCTAGTTCGTGAGTCCTCCATTGATGGAAGTGACCCAGGGCAAATACCAACACGCTTGTTGAAGTGACCAGAGCCACGATTACAGTCAAGATACTGATCCAAGAAATGTGCTTCATTGTACGGACGCCAGCACACGGCAACACAGCAATGGAGACCACCGCGATCCAAACGCTCTCTGACACGAAGCTATCTGGGAATGTGTGGTGCAGTACAGTTCCACACATGATAAGGAACAGAGTACAGTGCGAGAACTGTTCAAAGAAGTTAGTGATATGCACCATGACGCGTCCATATCGGGGCCAGAATGCTTCACCCAGGTCGGCATAAGTGGCCTTTGAGAGGTTTTCATACGCAGTGTCCTCTCGAAGACAATAGATTAGAAGTTTGCCGGTGTAATTACCGAGAGCAGCGATGATAATGATGAGAATGACTCCCCAGTAGCCGGCCAGACGTATAACATACGGCATGGCTAGAACCCCAGTGCCCATGTTGGCATTGAAGATATTGAAAAATGCCTCCAGGGAAGAGTTTTTGTTTTCTAACTCATTTTCCGAGCCTTCATGGCCGGATTTGCTTTCTTTCCCCAGAAGGGGCGAAGACGATCTCGACTCTGTCATAACGAGTCACTTTATGGATCTGCTTCCTTCATATTCGAGTGGGCGCTTCTCATGAATCGTTTTCACTTTAAATCAACGTTGAAGTTCGTTTCACGTCTTTCTTTATATATGTCAAGTGTTTTAACCGGTAGACTGCCTGTTATCTTGAACAAGAAGGCCCCTCCGTTTCAAAGATCGAGAAAAGCGCTCCGACGTTCAATCAGCACAACTAACAATACTCTTCCTGATCGCTTGTAAATATTTGAGATTAGACGTGGGTTTGCGTGGATCCGTACGGCTTAAGAGTCAGATGCCGATTCTGCGCTAATCTAGTCCGAGTTTTCTTATGCAAAGTCGGATGCTCCGTTATTCAATTCTAAAATAAACTTTCCCCCAGGCTAAAGTGAAGAGAAATCATGCTGCACAGATCACGATCAAATTATCAACGATGCGTATCGTAACTCAAATGAGAATGGTTCTTGGCCCGCATATGCCTTATAGTTACTTTGAGTTGGAAACAGTTATCAATTCTGTGTAAAGAATATAATGGGGATTCATTTAGAGTAGGAAGATAATCGACTGATACAAAGAAGACTCTCGAATTATTAACGACTTGCTTCAGTAGTCGTTTTGTAACAAATATTCCAGAAGGTCATGTAAACTTCTAAACACCTTCCCTGCCTCCGATTGGTTCCGAAAATAGAACGATGTTCTATCTTCTTTATTACAATAAAGAACTTTCGCGAACCGCTCGGTTGATCTCGGAAAAAGGGTTATTGCGAAACAGTGTCACGAACGTGCTGATCGGCAGTGTGAAGTCTTTAATAGAAAACAGTATAAATAAAAGAAACAGTTCTATTTTCATTCGATAGAAACGTTTTGAGGTCTATCGGTGTTTTCGATGTCCTAATTACATTGTTCCAAAAACCAGCACGCATTGAATTTTTTTTCCGCTCAGGGAAATGTGAAAATCGAAATTTTGCCTCGAAGGTAAGTGAAAGTTTTGTTAAATGAAGCAAAACGTATTTACACAATATGCATAATGTGATAGGAAACATCACATTTTTACAGCAACAGGATAAGGAATATGCCGTATTGGTTTATATCAAAATTTATGACCAAAATATAGTTTCCTTGTGCAATGATGATCGTAGCAACCTGAAAGGTCAGTGTTCTAGTCGAGTGGTTTCGTGTTTGCAATACACACATACACACAACTCTTTTACGTTAGCGGTTTGGATAGCTTGACTTCAACTTCCGATGTATCTGTTAATATTTATTGGCTTCAGGAAAGTTAGCGACCCGAATCAGTGTGTTCACTGAAGAGTCCGTCGGCCCACGTAATTAAAAACTGTTGAGACGCTGTTTTGAAATCGAACGCTGAACCCACACATTGAAATAAGTGGTCAACATTGGCGTTTATGTTGCTTTGTTGAGCGTTAAATAATAATGAGCCGACGGCAGCTGTGACGCTAAAGAAACCATGCTCCTAAATTTTGCCGGTTGGATACCTAACACCAGTTTTTAAAGATTTCATTATAAAACATCCATCCTTGAATAAAATTCAATGTAGTGCAGGTGAAATTAGAAAAACTAATAACAAAAAAAACCTTTCGCTTGAATCGAGAATTATGCATGGTGGCCTCTGAAACTGCTTTGTACCCTTATAGTATTGCTAAGACTACTTTGTAGTTGCTAGAGCTTCTAGAAATCATCTGAAACTCTTTGTGTATTGTGAAACGTGGACATTCATGGTTCTAAGCCTCAGAAGTCAATTTTTTTAAAACAGCTCATAATGGCCTTTCTTTTAGCGAAGTCCTCATACATTTCGCGACTCGCGGTCAGTTCAGCCTAGCTTTAATTACTGTCACCTAAAGTGATCGTACCACTGACCAAACACTCTTTGATGTTTGAGAACTGTATTTTGATTCCAAACGAATCTTTACATTAAACAAAAATGGCGACTAACACCAAAGCCAAAAAACAACAACAACACCATAAGGTCTCGAATTACGTCATTATTATATGATGTCAATCACAGGTACGTAAAGCGTATAAATTGAACTAAAACAATGTAGTTATAGTCGCGACATTCTCCCGCCAGTGTTCACGTAATCCTTTACGGTGGACACTCCTCCAACAATGCTAACTTCGCGACAGACTTCTTATACAGACCATACTTTGTCTTCACTTCACAAACACGGATTGTGTCATCCTTCCAAGGAAAGATCTTTGGGTTTTCTCATCCAAGACCAAGACCAAATCACCAACACCGAGGTTGTACGATGGCAAATTCCACCTTTTCCTTTCAGTTAGGGTAGGCAAATACTCTTTCAGCCATCGGCGCCAAACCTGATCAACCATAACTTGTACTTGTCTCCAAAGTTTCTTGCTTGATATTTCCTTGTCAGAAAATACGCCACAGAGCAGCACTGGATTAGCACGAGAAATAAGGAAATGATTCGGAGTAATTGCTTCAAATCCACTGTCACTGCTCACTTCAGTAAGAGGTCTACTGTTTACCAGAGCTTCTGTTTCCACAAACGCAGTTTCCAAAACCTCATCTGTAACTACTTGACCATGAAGCACCATTTTAAGGGCTTTTTTACAGGACTGAACCAAGCGTTCCCAAATCCCACCAAAGTGGGGGGAAGCAGGAGGATTAAAGTGCCACTGAATATCCTTCTGAGACAGGTAATCTGAGATCTGAGACTGGTTCCACTCTTCTAGACTTCGCTTGAGCTCTCGATCGGCTCCGACAAAGTTAGTACCATTGTCAGAATAAATGTCTGATGGTGGCCCAGATCTTGCAATAAATCTTTTCAGCGCCTTGATAAATGAGTCAGTCTCCAACGACTTAGCAACCTCAAGGTGGACAGCTCTGGTAACTAAACAGGTAAAGAGACATCCATAGTGTTTTTCTTGCTTACGCGAGTACTTGACCATGGTTGGCCCAAAATAATCTACACCAATCTTAGAAAAGGGTGCAGCCACTTGTAACCGATCTTTCGGGAGGCTTGCCATCAGAGGAGGTTGTGGCTTGATTCTTCTTCTCTTGCATAATGAGCAGTTGTTAAGGACCTTTCTCACAGTAGACCTAGAATGTGGTATCCAATACAACAATCTGAACTCATTCGGTACGTGCTCTGTGCCTTCATGGTTAAGCTTCTTGTGGCAATCAATGATCACAAGACAACACAGCTGATGATCTTGAGGAATAATTATTGGGTGTTTGACATCATAACACACTGCTGGACGGTCGATCCTCCCGCCAACTCGGAGGATGTCACTTTCATCTAAGAAAGGGGTCAACGTCCTCAAGCGACTTTTCATTCCAACAGGTTTGCCACCACTTAAGTTACAGATGTCAGCTGAAAATACTTCACCTTGGGCTGACTCGATCGACATCAATTTTGCGTTCTTAATTTCTTGAACCTCCAACGGGCCAATCTTCATTTCCGTTTTCTCTTTTCTTGTCCTGCAATTCTCGATGAATCGCTTTACATAAGCAGTAAT
>NC_142520.1:3314700-3319700 GCF_964205215.1 Stylophora pistillata
TGTTCAATATTCAGTTCAACAATAATGATCACTAGGTATGATCCTCGCAGTAGAGAATGCTATTTATGCAATAGCGAAAATCAGACCTGAAAAAAATCAGGCTTGTATGGGATTCGAACCACTGACCTCAGTTCAAATAACGCAGTTCAAAATATATGAATATTTTAATAATACCGCAGTTCAAAATATATATTATTACACGGCTCGGGCAGTCAGAGGGCCAATAACTAAAATCAACCAATCAAAATGCTCTATTGCCGGTCCAATATTCTCTAAGTATTGGACCGAGCACTGTCCCGAGTAGTCCCGAACGATACCGCACTTATGTCCCTTTGAACTTCAGTCGTATAATAAATATCTTATTAACCAAACTTGCTCGGGACCGTACTGGAAGAATATCGGCCCTTGGTCTTTTTTGTACGGACCTCGCTGCGCTCGGTCCGTACTGTCAAGACCTCGGGGCGATATTCTCTCATTGCGGCCCTCGCGCTTGGTTAATAAGATATATATACCGCAGTTCAAAATATATGAACTTCATATATACATTGTATCTGATTTATCATCACGGGTTTATTACGAATCAACTTAACGGCCTGCTCCCAGTTGGCATGTTAGCTCAATAGAGTCCTAAAGTGCTTACGTCACGTTTCCCTAGCACCGGAATTCTGTGGTCTAAACAAACCAATATGGCGTCCCTAGCGTGACACATTGTCGTTGACCTCGAACACTTCAAGAGCTATAATAGCGCATTTTATCCTCCAATAATAGAAATAAGATAAAGAGAATCAAGATAACCTTTGGCCTTACTATCGAAGAGTATAATAAGCGGACAAAAGCACCTGGTGAGCAATAATTCGAGTCAAAACGCCACGGAGACGAAGTTTGCGATGGGCCAGTGTTTTCATCCAGATTGCAATCACACATCTGAAAGCCACTGCTGCCGATTCTTTTCGTTTCCAGACCAGAAAAAACATAAAACACTCTATGATAAGTGGATATCATTTGTAAGGTGAGTATTTTTCGAAAAATATATATTTCGATGCTGTACCATCGATTAGAAATAGCTGTTTTTTTTTTTATCTCAAACTGATTCACGATTAGCTGTTTCTCTTTCTTGTCTTATTTGTTTTCTCGCGGCTTTGCCTTTCCTTGTCTTCAGTCTTGATCTAAGATTATTTAGTTACTAAAAAACTATATGATAGTTGTGAGTATCAAAGCTTTTACACTAACTAGTATTAAGTCACAAGCTCAGAGAAATACTCGCTTCGCATTCACGTCTTAGACTACAAGGTTAAGCATGTGACCAACTAAACTTTGGGTTTTTTAAGCGCAAGTATAGTAACTGCTTCTGTCTTTTTCTGTTATAGGAGAGGAGATAGAAAGCCCAGCAAACATTCGCGACTTTGCAGTTGTCACTTTAAAGATGGGCGAAAAGAAAATATGCCAACCATCAGTGACAGAAACAGGCACAAGCTGTTTGATAGTTTGGACTTGCTGCCAGGTACAGGACCAACACCTCCCAGTACACCTACCCCCAAGAAAAAACGGAAAGTGTCTGCCGAGCCCACGAAATTACCAACTGTAGCATCTGTGCTTGAAGAGATTAAAGAGAACTCTGAACCATGTTCCACTGAATGCACACAAGAGGAAAAGACGAGTTCCAAAGAAGCTCTGCTGTCAATAGAGCTTGATATGACTTCAACAGAACTTGCTAAACACAAGGAAGTGTCAAGTTACTATAGTGCACACTACTCTGCTAAGAGCTTGAGCCCTGAGGTGATACGGATGGAGACAGGTCTACCCACTAAGGATGTTTTTGATATTGTTGTGGGATATGTTTCAAGATTCAAGGGTGAAATAAACTATTATGCTGGATGGAAGGTTGAGGCGATCACACTTGAGGACCAGATATTTATCACTCTGATGAAACTGAAACAAAATTGTACCAATCTACATTTAGCCCAGTTGTTTTCATGCAGTGTTGCAACTGTTGCTAACATAGTACTAACTTTTGTCCATGTTCTGCATTCTCTCCTGTTCAAAGACATCATGACAACTGTGTCATCTAGAGAAAAGAACAAGATGTGTTTGCCATCTTCTTTCACTGAGTACAGCAGTTGCCGCATTGTGATTGATTGTACAGACAGTGAAATTGCTGCACCTAAGCTCATGTCCCAGCAGAATGCTACATATTCCAGCTACAGGGGAATGAACTCTTTCAAAGTCATTATAGGGGTTGCCCCAAATGGAGTTATAACCTATGTTAGTGATCTTTTTCCTGGCTCAGTCAGTGACAAGGTCATGGTTAAAGAGTCTGGGTTTCGTAAACATTTGAGTGCTGGTGATCTTGTTCTGGCAGACAAAGGTTTTCTCATCAGCGATGTAGTTCCAAGAGGTGTTTCAGTGAACATACCACCATTTCTCAACAATGGAAAGTTTACAGAGAGTGAGGCAAGGGCGACAAAATCAACAGCTCGATGTCGCATCCACGTAGAGCGTGCAAATGCAAGACTTAAGAGTTTTCGCATCCTTGGCTTCATCCCAGCATTTTTGAGGGGCCATGCTGACAAGCTATGCCAACTGTGCTCAGCTCTTGTTAATTTGCAGTATCCATTGATCAAGGATAGCTGCAAAGACTTTGAATTTGACTGAATAGAACTTTTTTTCAACTAAATTATAGTACAATGAGTTTTTAATATAATTTTTGTATTACTAGAAGCCCTACTGTAACAGATCAAATGGTATTGACATAGCTTTGGTCAAAAATATGATGTGGTCAGTTTTACATTTTTCTGATATTCATCTCCTTTATGTTCATTAATACAAACTACTATGTGTTCTGTGAAAATAGATTATAATGAAAACCAGTGACATTCTTAAATTGTCATTTCAACTAAATCCAGGTCAGGGGCATGTGACCAGTATGGAATTCTTTCGTCCAGTAGTTCCAAGTGTGAAAGTCGTGCTGGCTTAAAGGTTTTACTTTTGTGTCTGTGAAGCTGGGAGCCTGAGTCCAGGTGTATAAAACTAAAGCCACACTTCAATTAGCTTAAGGGATGGTGAGAGGTAGTCAGAAAAAATAACCTGTGCTGCATGGATTTTGTTTTGGCTCTCTCCCCTTCCCTTTGCATTGCTATGCAAGCCTACTTAAGTGTGGCATAAGTTTTATGTACCTGGGCCCTGTTGAGTAACCAGGATAAGTGTTACCAGCTACCAGTAGCCATTGGTTGCAAAAAAAAAATTGTTTAAGCTTGCTTTCAGGAAGAATGTAATTTATTATTAAGTTACTATGCTAAATGGAAAAATGTGGGTTCTTTATCTTGTGTCTCTATCTGAGTGTAGAATATGTAATGTTATATTAAGAAATTAATGTATGAAATTTAAAAAAATACCTTTTAACATTAGCTACTGCCTATTTACATTAGCTCCCACTCCCCCCCCCCCCCCCACTCTGATTATGTCCAGCATCTGTGCACCACTTTTCAAAGTTCTCCCTCGGTAATCTTTAGGAATAGTTGATGAAAGTAAAAATCACTCAAGATAGTAATATTGTGCTCCCAAGATTCATCTCGTTCAATCTTGATAACTACACTATCCTTTGTGGTCCATACAACAAAGTAGCAGAATTTGCGCTTTGTCAGGAACATCTGGCCTTGACACTGATGCCAGTAAACATGTGTGGTAGACAGCGTATAATTCCCTTCCTTCTCCTCCAAGTAAAAGTCTTTGTGCCCACAAGCTTCCTTGATTGTCGCATTTCGATGTGTGTAGGGGCACTTACACTCAATCACCGAGTCGTCTCCCACAAGTCCATCAGGGGAAGCACCGAGAACTCCCGACTCGTGTAGCCAAAGGCCGGTCTGTACAGGTGTAAAGTTTGTGATGTTGGTGAAGGATTTCAGGGCCTCAGTCTCATTGTCCTGTCTCCATGCAATTGCTTTAACTCCACTGAAGTTGTATTCCCCAAGTAGTCGCTTGATAAGAGACGGTGTAACTCTTTTTGCCTGGAGGACGGAGCCAAAATTACTGGCAGTCAGGCGGCCTCTACGAGCTTGGTGCCATGCAGGGCTGTTTCGCTGGCCAGCCGTGAGGGTGCTCACAACATTTATGGTTCTCTCCTCTACTTTGGCATTCTCAATCAAGTACTCTAATTGTTTTTCCTTCGTAGATGCCATAAGGAAACCTTCTGAGTAAATGATATCCTCAATCGTCTTGATCGGGAGAGGGGTAGCAGGTTGTGGTTCGGGACTCAAGATCCAGCAGGTCCCTGTAAATTTGCCATAGCGCTTTAGTTCGCTGTACAGCCACATCCGATCTTCTCGGCTAGGATCGCGCGCCAAAGGGCTGTAATCCTTCTTCTTCGGTGGCGCTGGAAACATCTGGCTTGCAGACTGTACGCTTTCTGCCTTTCGCTTTCGTTTCCATTGGCATTCCAGGTCCGTCCTGCTAAGGTTATGGATGCCATAAATAAATATGGCTGCCGCGTGACTGCACTTGAACTCGCCGCGAGGACACTCGCATTCTGCGTTTTTTATTTCAAGGTTTTCATCGAGATAAATCTGATAAAAAGATCATTCGAAACAGACACGTAAGTTGCAATATATATTCCGCAATATAAACATTAAATTGGAGGTGAAATCGGGGTTGGGAGTTCTTCGAATTGAACATACGTGTTGTGATCCCAAATTGGCAACTTACTGTGACTTTGTAGTCCTTATTTTTCATGCTTGCTTGGACTTCACCTTTGATGACTCCCCTGGAATAAATAAAGCTTTGGACATGGTCGGATTTGAAGTGGTTTTCTCCGCGATCAAGCGATTTCCGCTCTCCAGAAAAGAAAGAAACGAGTGAGCATATCGATAAAGACGCCATGTTTGAAGTATGAGTTTAAACTGTTTAGACCAGAAAAAAATGCTGTCATGGCAACGTGACGTCACACTTTAGGACTCTATTGGTAGAGCGTTGCACTAGTATCGCAGAGGTCAGTGGTTCGAATCCCG
>NC_142520.1:3324700-3367200 GCF_964205215.1 Stylophora pistillata
ACTATGTGACTTTTTCCCGCGAAAATAACTTGAAAAGGTTTCGGCACGGCATTAAAACTGAAGAGCCAACTTGAAGAGTTCTTTTGCCTATGGCGAATGATTATGAAAGAATGCTCTAAAATCACTGTGAATGTTTTTAGAATGTTTCCGTCGCCGACACAACGTGTTTGGGCTGAAACAAATATAACATTGATTAATATGAGTTTTTTCTTTTTCATCCGAAGCGGGTGCGTGACGCAGGCTTCGAAATTCCTACAAATTGAATTTTGACCGCGGAAAAAAGAAAACTTTCGACAAGAACCCATTGTACACATAAATATTACCTTAATTCATCTCTCAGAAATATGCTAATCGAATAAAAGAAGTTTCGGAAAAAAAACCCATGCGACGTAATGTGTTTTGATCTAAATGATGCGTATCTAAATATAATCGCATCGGCAGCTAGCACGAGTCGACAGTCGCGGACTGTTTTTCTGATTTGCTTGTCAGTTTGTATGCCTAAAAATGAAAGAGTGTAAAACAGTTATGAGATAAATGAAGAAAGGCCATTCTTGTTCTTACTTGTCTATCATTCAGTTTCGGGTGAAAAACGACTATTTAACCGCTAGATAAGCAACACAATGGCGAAAGAATAGAAAAAGACATCTCACCAAATCGGCGTGACATTTGCCAAATCTCGCCGGGGTGGGTTTCACTTAAAATACCGAAAATAGTTTTTCCATTCAGGAACAGCGTTTTCCCCATTGCTATTGAACGACGCATTTCGAAACGCATTAGCTCTGGAAAGAACTAGAGTCTTGCGGGATGGAAAAATGAACCCGCGACTCAAATTAATCTTTCCTCTTCGTTTATGAAAAATGCAAACGCATATTATTTGATTAAACAAGAAAATAAAATTAAAAAAAAAAAAAAAAAAAAAAAGAATAGAAATATATAATCGGTGTAGGGAATTCAGTGAAACGTTTTTCTTTTTTAGGAGTGAGTCTGGCAATTTCTGATTCAGTAAAGCCGGGACTAGCAGAGTGCGATGCAAGTTATCCACACCTGAAATAATTGTATCACATCGATCACTGCGGCCGGTTTCATCTGTCGCTTGCTCATAAACATACGTTTCAACTTCGTAAAAGGCCGTTACAGAGCGTTTTCACTCACGTGACCAAATTTCTTTATCGTCATGGTAACCGACTTCATCCGCCATGTTGGTGTTCTATGATAATCAGCTCTGAGTATTGTGACAGGAAACATTTGGAGCACATTTTACGGTTTTGAGAAGACAATCGTGTAATATTTATATTTTCGTTATCACAGTCCTTTGCCTTGTCATTAGCTGTGGAAACAAAACAGGGAAGAAGTGGTCTAACGTTGAAAAAGTAATGTTTTTTCGTGTCCCACGTGTTCAGTATAGTCAAGGAGAGTACACCGAAGAACTTACTTCTGAGCGAAGAGGAATGTGGATCTGTGCGTTAAGTAGAGATGATTTAACTGATGATATTTAAGAACGCAATAGGGTCTGTAGCCGGCACTTCGTTTCAGAAGAAGCTGCGAAAGATTGGGATCGATTCAACGTAGACTGGGTCCCTGCCCTCCATCTTGAGCATTCAAGTATGCAGGTCCATTGCATCGGGCAACTATTTTATTTTCACTATAATAAAGTGGGTATTCTTTCTCTCCAAAAATTTTTTAACTGTAGATATACCTTAAGCAGTCTAAAATTTGGGAAACCTTTTCAATACACCAGATTTTAAAGACTGATATAAGTGGTTTCTCATTTTAGGGACATCAAATTGCATTCTTTCAGGGTGTATACCATAAGCAAGGCATGTAGCAACGGTGGCAGCAAATACTCCACAGTCACTGCTATTTGTCTGTTGTTGCACAGGGACAACTTGAAATGCTAGTAAAATTTGAACATCCAACAAGATTGAGTACCTGCTCTTGTACTTCATTTAGAATACTGTTATGATACAAACTGTCATACAGGTTGACAGTGCCATCTTCACACTCTACTGAGCTTACACATACCCAGTGGGCATTGCCAGTATGCAGAATCTGAATAAATTCCCCAATAACCTGATTAAGTTTCTAAAAGGGCCTAAAGTTGGTCTCTGAAAGCCCTCCACATCTGGATTAATGTTCCTTAGACAAACATGTACTTCATGGATAATATCACAGTCAAGCCAACCATTGGGTGATGAAATCAATTGGCAATGCCCATCATCCAGCTTTGCAAGTGATCCTGACTTTTCTGAAGAGTATTTTGAAATACCAGTTATCACAACACTATCATCAGATGCATTGAAAGTGTCACTAACAACCTTTGTTCAGTTTTTCCTCCTGATTTACTCACCATACATTCCCAAGTTGTCATTGCATTGTTTAGCACCTGCTTGAAGTATAAGCAGGGCAAATGAAAAAACTTTCTACCTTGACAAAATGGGTTGTGGGATTTCAGCAGTTTATCTGAACAGTGGGTTCTGTTTGCATGTGCAGATAAAATCTAATTTGAGAGCTTCATCCAAAATATCTCTTGTCTGTTTGCATTTTCATTTTTCATTTTTGGCTGCTGGTGTTTTTAGACACAGGTGACACAACCACTTGTTAGGTACTTTTGTAATTTTCAAACAAGATAAATGAAAAGTAGAGATGGGACATGCTTGGTTTGTACATGTTACCACAGGCCCTCTAGCTGCCAGTCTGCAAAAACAAACAAAAACAATTGGGATAAGGGGATGAATGAGACAAACTTCACTTTTGAGTATACCACCTTCCCAAAATTTCTGGTAACACACAGTATCTCCAGAAGTGATTAAGTTTGGAAACAACAGAGTGCCAGTGTCTGACATCAGGCAAAATTCTTTCACAGAAGAGATCAATTTGCTCACGAAAACCACAAACAACAAAGTCACAATAAAGCCTTTCAGCAGTGAATATTTACTGTTGGATTTGCTAAAAGTAGGCATGAGTTGTATTTGTTAATATACAGCTCCAAGTCTATATCCTTTAAACAATAGGGGCTTTTGACCTCCCCACATCCATTCCCACAGCAATCACACCTACACAAAACGTCAGGTGTGGCATGTAACCATGGATATTGTTTATTGATAAACGTGCCACGTTTCGTTACCTGAAAGTTGATGTGCTTTTCCTTCATGATCTTTTCATAAGTTTCAATAGCAACACTTTCATGTTTACAACCATGTTCTGTAGACTTCTATACGCCTTAAAATAGTCTTTACTGTAATAACTTGTGTCAATCACCAAAAACAACAATAAATCCACCGATTCGACCAGAGGCAGGCATTCTGGATCGTATTTTTTGTCTGAGAACAAGAGAGGATCGATTCCAATACAAGAAATCTTCTCTAAATAACGTTTTTTCACGCGGGGATCGAGCGTGTTCGCATAATCTGAGAGAGGATATCCCGCCATGTTGAAAAATGTGGAGCACCAACTTGGCGACTCAACTTTCCCGCGAAATTTGTGACGTCATGTGCAAACGCTCTGTTGGGGTTCGACATTTGTCGTAATTTGAACTATTTGGCTGTTCGTTTGCAGCTTAAACTTAAATCTACTTAAAACCTGTCCGAAATTAGCGTATTTACTTACTTTCTAAGTCATCGAGAAGAAACTTTGGTCAACTCTCTCACGATATCGAAAGCTCGGGGTGAACTTCGTCGAAGGATGAAAGAAAAGAAAACGTTCTTGGTGAATACACTTTTTAAACAGAAATGAAGTTCACTGAGAACTTGAACCCAAGAAGACTTCAAATGCGTGACATTTGTTGCTTGAAAAGCCATGTGTGAAGAAGTACTTACTTCTGAATTTTTGGTCGTAATGGCGGCAGTCCAAACAAAATTTCTGGTTGAACTTTCTCTGGAGAGGAGTACGATTAATAATGACATTTGCTGTCAGATGCGATTATTTACCGTACGATGCACGATTATTAGTCTAAAAGCTCGTCAAACACGACTATTAATGATGCAGTCACGATTAATAGCCGTACTTTCCACGATTATTAATCGCAATAGTACACTCTTTGCGACTAATAATCGTAAGTGAAGCCCTTTGCGATTAATAATCTTAATTTCTGGACCTTACGACAAATAATCGTTGAATTTTTCAATCCTGAAATTAAAAACAACTCCGGAAATTAATAAATACCTGTTAGAGTGAAATTATTTTGGCAAGTGAATGTATTTCGCGGAAGCATTTCCTCTTAAAAAAAATACATTAAAGGAAAAAAATTTAGCGCAGGAAAGAAAATTAAAATATATTAGATGTAAAGGAGACATCTTGCAATTTGGTGATGACACCGTTTGTTTTGCCAAGAGACTGACACCCAAAGTACGCTAGTATAGGTAATTATTAAAAGGTCAGTGTTGAAGGTTGTTTCCTATCAGCACCTTCCGATTGATTGAACTGTGTTGTATTTCGATTAATTTGCATCGTAGGCTTTTTAATTCTATCTGCTGTTGGCCACCAAATATTAGTTAAACACTTCTCAGACTTCTCAGTTGTTGATAACTTTAAAATTTTGAATGAAATAACAAAAATAGACTCGATACACCCACAAAAACAAAACAAAACAAAACTAAACAAAAAATTAAAAGAAAACCAAAGCGAAATAAAAACGAAAACAAAACACATAAAGGAATAACAAAACCACAAACTTTCAAGAGTTTATGAAGGAACCACATTTTGGCAGCTATATCGGTTAAAACAGTCCAATGACGCTGGCATGACGCCTTGACAAGTTATTGAGCTGAGGCAGTATTCCCTTCGGAGGAAAGCGCGCGTGCTCTTCGACCAATGAGAGCCCCTTTGATTATGCTTCGCCATAAATATTTCAGATGTATAATACTTTCGCCATTGCGGGTAAACATCGCGAGAACAATAGGCATTCTGCTCGATGTGTGTCCATAAACAGACACTCGTGTCTAAAGTCGGATGCTTTTGTTTGAAATTGGAAGTACTTGTCTTAGAAGGTCTAAGGTGCGCCGGACTGGTTGAAATATGTTGACTATTGTTTTTTAAAGGTAACTAGAAACTCATGCATGGATTAATCATTAATAGTTATACATCAAGATGGTTCTCAATCCAAAGACGAAGACGTGCAGAATTCCTGTAAGCTTAATACAATCCTTCTATTTTCACTCAGTTTTTAAACCTGGTTACTAAAAAAATTAGGGTCTGCAAACGGTATTCAGCACAGTCAGGGATTGAAGGAAGTAAGTTCTTAAAGAAATTATGGTGCCACGTCATAGGAGGGAAATACGAGATGGTTTCTTTTTATCAACTGGGTTTGCGGATGTAAAGGGTTTCCAAAGCTGATGTTCAAAGTGCTAGCCTTCGTTAGAGCGATGGAACGAGGGGTTGACACTCATTACTGGTTGGGTTGTTAAAGCTTTAACACTGAATACTGATTAAGTGTCTAAGACGAATTTAGATGTGCGAAACTTTTTGAAAGGTATATTTTTAAAGAGTTAGGTTACAATCTTCTAATTTTCTTGAGAAAGCGAGAGACCGGCGAAAGCGTTTACGGATTCTTGCTGAGTATGCTAAGTAACAAGAAGATCTGATAAAAAATTCAAATTAAAATTTTATGCTCTCACAGATGCAGTTTTAATGAGAACACCGATACACATAGTTATTTGACGATGGACCGGTATTGCGATTTGCATGTCTTAATTTATCATCCAAAAAGATTCCCTACGGCGGAGTTAAATCTTTTTTTTGTTAATTATCAGGCAAGAGGTCTTGCCGGCGTTCAAGCAAGCAGTCCACGTTAATCTACAGGTATATCAAATGATGACCAATTCATAGTGGCCTCCATTAACGTAAGTAGATCAGTTTTCCATACGATAATTCATTTGTAGGTGTCTTCTTAAAGTCATGTTGTCTTACGTAACACTGAATTTGAGATTTATCTCCTCAGTCAACATGAAAATATCAAAATTAATCAGTAAAATTGTTATTGGATGAAAAACTTTGGATGTTGATGAGAATTATTTAAACTTAATTCCGGTTTTAAAAAGGCAGATCCGCTAAATGTTGGCGGCGTGTGGCGCATTCGCATAGCTATTGATAACAATTGTGAAATTAAGAATTTAGCAATTTTGAAAACAATAAAACAAAAGTAAGACTGTAAGAATCACTTAATCAAACCGCCTCGACTATAACAAATAATACTGGCCATTTACGCCAATTAGAATTGTTAGATATCCCAGCTAATCCTAGTGGTTAAAACCGCAGGTTTTCCAAGGCTAATTTATCTGCAGTTTTCTTTGGTTGCCATTTTAGACAAGGCTGAAATTACCATGTTGAGGGAGGACTTGCTAAAAATGACAACAGTGCGTGTGAGTACAAAAAACTTTTCCCTTTTGGAAACAAAGTTCTGTTCTTTTTATAACCCAAAGAAATTATGATGTTTCGTTCTTCTATTCCTTCAAGCAAAAACAGTGAGGATTGAGACAAAGTGCATTAGTTAGCTTAGCCTTTCGCAACTGTATTTGGTCACATCTATCCGGCGCCCTCCGCCTTGGCTCGACGACGTTCAGCTTTTTTGCCATGGGTTTACTCATTATATCAGCTTATTCATAAATGTAATTTGACATTCAGTCCGAAATTGCCACCAAGGTTGGTCCAAACTTCAGCCAAAGTTACTCTGATTTCCGTTATTTTGAGGATAAAAACACAGATTTTAAGGGAAATTTGAGTTCAAATCGATGCAAACACTACAATGTGCATTTCCCCTATTTGAGACACGAGACGTTAGGAGTGCTTATGAAAACTTCCTTCCAAATTTTGTGGGTGAAAACCGAAACTTTGATGGGAAACTGGTTTTCTCTTGACACAGAAGTTTTGGGCCCATGGCAACTCGTTTGTAAGGTTTTCTGTGATTTTAAGCATGTTACACTCATTTAGAGGAGAATACTTGAAATTCTGAATTCTATAAAAATTTTTATGTGATAAACATATTTTGTGACTTTCAAATACAGGTTATGATACGAACTGGAGTATTGATTTTGTTTTTAAAAACCTCGGAAGTGGCGCCAGGTATGTAAAGACAAAAGAGTTTGGATTTGCAACACGCCGCATGTTGCTGAACTGCGAAAATGCGTCAGATTTCAGTCGAAAATGTTTGCCAGTTTGAACAGGATACAGTTGCAATAGGGCGACCCACATGGAAAGTGCCTTCTTCGTTAGAAAAGACGTTTTTCGTCTAGACACAAGCGTGGGACAACGAAGAATTTCTGAGTAGCGATAGAGAATCGAACCTAGCATTTGCTTTTTAAATTTCACTGGCTGTTGAATTATCAGTATAGACATATCCGATTGTAAGCTACTTCTAATTGGACTATTTCAATCGGCGAACAGTTTATTTCCGGCAACAGTCAATTTGCTAATAAACAGGCACTCTTAAGATTCAATCGAATTTGATTGTCTGCGTATGAACTTAGCTAGATCCGAAAATGAGTTGGCCCAGGAACGGAGAAAGTAGACAACTTTAAACTTTCGGCCTTCTTCGGCAAGTTGACACCCTGGCCTGATAACAGATTTTTCAACCTTAAAAGGATCGTGTACCTTCTAAATCTTCGCCTGAAGAGGGAATGGCGCGAGAAATAACCCTCCCAGTGCCAGGTCCCCGTCAGCTAAAAAGTATATCAGATTTTAAGTTACAAACTTAACTTAGAGTTCAAGATTCCATTGTATCAAAGTATTAAATTATCTTTTTACCTCAGCTGACTTGGCATTAAGACAACCGGCTTATATGTCTGGCGACGATGGTTCAGTGGCTGCACTCGCTGTTGAAGGAACAACAAGAAGGTGTGCAGTAACCAGTCTCCTCACAGATCCCTGGTGGCGTGTGGATCTGGGGACGAGCTACACTGTGGATGTGGTAAACATTATTAGCGGTGCAGATGGATTAACAGATTTTGAAATAAGAGTCGGTCAGTGTTCCTTCGCTCCTAGTTGAATTCAATCCTCTTACATGGTCTCGCCTCACACATTAACACCTCTGTATTTTACTTATGCAGTGTGCATTTATCGATTCATAAGTAGTTTTGTTGATTTATATTTATTCTGGCATTTTACACTTTCCTAAGGGGACAGTCTCGATAACGGAGGAAATTCAAACCAAAAGTGTGGGGGACTATACACTATGACGTCTTCACAGGAAAAATCCTTCAAATGCACCCCTGGAATTAGAGGTCAATATGTAAACATCCGAATAGAGGGAAACAACAAGAAGCTGAACATCTGTGAGGTGTCCGTGAATCCTAATCCAACAGGTGAATAATCTGCTATGGACAAGTGTAGGCAGGCAGTGATGATACGGAGGTGGGCAATGAGGCTGGTGTGTATACCATTACAATGTGTGTAGGTAGGAAACGAAGGTAGGTAGGTAGGTCGACAACTGAAAAGGGTTGTGGCTATTTGAAAATGAAGGTAAGTGGGTATGAAGAAGTGTGGGTAGGTGGAAAACAAAGCTGGTGGCTACACGAGAATGAAGGTAGGTGGGTAAGGAGGTGGCGGGTGGCTAGTGGCTATATGAGAATGAAGGTAGGTGGGTATGGCGGTGGCTGGTGACTGGTGACTGGTGGCTATATCAGAATGTAGGTAGGTGGGTATGGAGGTGGCTGGTGACTGTGACTATATGAGAATGTAAGTAGGTGGGTATGTAGGTGGCTGGTGACTGGTGCCTATATGAAAATGTAGGTAGCTGGGTATGGAGGTGGCTGGTGGCTGGTGGCTATACGAGATTGTAGGTAGGTGGGTATGGGGGTGGCTTGTAACTGGTGGCTATATGAGAATGTACGCAGGTGGAGGTGGCTTGTAACTGGTGGCTATATGAGAATGTACGTAGGTGGGTATGGAGTTGGCTGATGGCTGGTGGCTATATGAGAATGTAACTAGGTGGGTATAGAGGTGGCTGGTCATTGGTGGCTATATGAGAATGAAGGTAGGTGAGTATGGAGGTGGCTGGTGACTGGTGGCTATATGAGAATGTAGGTAGGTGGGTATGGAGGTGGCAGGTGACTGGTGGCTGTATGAGAATGTACTGGTGGCTATAAGAAAATGTAGGTATGTGGGTATGGAGGTGGCTGGTGGCTGGTGGCTATATGAGAATGTAGGTAGGTGGGTATGGAGCTGGCAGGTGACTGGTAGCTATATGAGAATGTAAGTAGGTGGGTATGGAGGTGGCAGGCGACTGGTGGCTATATGAAAATGTAGGTAGGTGGGCATGGAGGCGGCATGTGACTGGTGGCTATATGAGAATGTAGGTAGGTGGGTATGGAGGTGGCTGGTGGCTATACGAGAATGTAGGTAGGTGGGTATGGAGGTGGCTTGTGGCTGGTGGCTATACGAGAATGTAAGTAGGTGGGTATGGAGGTGGCTGGTGGCTATACGAGAATGTAGGTAGGTGGGTATGGAGGTGGCTTGTGGCTGGTGGCTAAACGAGAATGTACGTAGGTGGGTATCGAGGTGGCAGGTGACTAGTGGCTATATGAGAATGTAGGTAAGTGGGTATGGAGGTGGCTGCTGGCTATATGAGAATGTAGGTAGGTGGGTATGGAGGTGGCTGGTGGCTGGTGGCTATATGAGAATGTAGGTAGGTGGGTATGGAGGTGGCTGGAGGCTGGTGGCTATATGAGAAGGTAAGTAGGTGGGTATGGAGGTGGCAGGGCACTGGTGGCTATATGAGAATGAAGGTAGGTGGGTAAGGAGGTGGCTGGTGGCTTGTGGCTGGTGGCTGTATGAAAATGAAGATAGGTGGGTATGGTGGTGACTGGTGGCTATATGAGAATGTAGGTAGGTGGGTATGGCGGTGGCAGGTGACTAGTGGCTATATGAGAGTGTAGGTAGGTGGGTAAAATGATAAGGAAGGTAGATGATTAGAAAGGCCGGCTGGTGACCAGGTGTGCATCCAGTGGGGTAAGACAACAAGGTAGTGAGAAAGAAATTAAATGGCGCAATAAGATGGAATGCAAGTGGTTAGGTAGGGGTGTTGCCAGAGATGTTGGTTGTTGGTGGTTCGAAGAGAAAGGTCAGTAGCCATTTACGGAGTGAGACGGGGATATCAATCATAACGATGGGGGAAAATATTTAGTCTTAAGGCATTATTGTGGTATATTGGTTGCCTTTTCTCCTACCCAGATCTTACTGTGTAATTGTATCCGCTTCGCCGTGAAAGGTCTGGGTACGAGACCATCAGACTCCCTTTGTTTGCTTTGAGAATTACTGGAACCATAACTACTTAACTCTGTAGCACTCTTTGTTTGTTTATTTATGTTTTTTTTTTTTTTGTTTTTTATTAGTAAACATTGCCGCCGATCGATCAACATCCCAGTCCACCACTAGCTGGAGTGGTTCTTCAGAGCGTGCAGTGGATAGAAATCTTGACAGTCGCTATAATGGGTTAAGTTGTACTCATACATTAGCAGAAAATGGTCCCTGGTGGCGAGTGGATCTGGGATCAAGTCAGCCTGTGTCAGAAGTGTTCATACTCAACAGGGTAGACGAGTGTTGCATGAATAGGCTCTACAACATAGAGATCCATGTGGGTAAGCTCAATGCTTCCGTTGGATAAAATAAGTTTTTCTTTTTCCTTACGTTTAGTTCCAAGTCTCTCGTGCGATATAAATTTTATTTTTGCCATTTTGAAAAGCTATGGTCTCAACCTTTTAAATATATCACACAGCCCCTAAAGAATATCCAAGTTCTTGACTGCAACGAAACACGCTGGGCTCTCACTTAAGTTTTTCCCCCTTGGGAGACGGTTTGGAGGATTATGGCAACTCAAATCCAAGGTGTGGTGGATTATACTCGATGGCCACTTTACACAAACCTTCGTTTTATTGCAAACCGAGGAAAACAGGACGATATGTAAACATTAGACTTGACGGAAATGAAATGATCCTAACATTATGCGAAGTGGAGGTTTATTCTGAAAGTAGAGGTAAGGTATAAACGAAGTCGATTTTGCTCTTTTTTCTACTTCATTCATTTATTTATTCATTCTTTCATTGAAGAGAGAGGGGAAGAAGAGGGGAATTCACATTTTTTTGTCCTTTGCTAGTGACAAGACGGATTTCATCTTTCTTTAACATCTCTTTCATTCTAGCTCTTCTGAAGAACAAGCCAGTGGAGCAGACAGTAAAGGACGCTTATCATAAAAGTTCGATCACTTTGGTCTGTCCAGAGCCTTTCGGCTACCCTGAACCGTTTGTAGCCTGGGTCAGAGATGGCGTCGTCCTTCAAAACAGCACCTCCGACCTGACACTGAATCTGTCAATCATTGCACCTTGGAATAATACCACGTGGACAGTTGATTGTGTGGCCAATAACAAACATGGCACTGATTTTCACAGATTTGTAGTGAATTTGCACAGTAAGTAGAAGAACCGGACAGTTCTGTGCTCAATTTTTAGGTAGCACTTCGGTAACAATTATGACGCTTAGAATTTAAACCTTTTTCTACTGGGTGACACGGTGGTCTAATAGTCAGTGCTCCGGACTCCGGGTCGAAGGGTCTGCGTTCGAAGGCTGGCCGGCCCAGTGTGTCATGTTCTTGAATAAAGGCTGATAGTTTCGAAAGAAACTGTTTGGGGCTGCGTCGGTGGGAGTAACGAAATAATTTGGATATATCAACAAAGTTGAAATGGTAAATTGGCCACCGTAATGATTACAAAAGCTGACGTTTCGAGCGTTAGCCCTTCGTCGGAGCGAATAGAGGAATTGTGGGTTGTGTGTGCTTTTAAAGGCAGAAAATGGAGCTACGTTATTGGTGGGTGCATGGCAACGAGAAAAACATGAATAAATTAGTGGAATGAAAAGCGTTCATTGATCCCTGTGGGATTGAGACTGCCGGTTTGAAAGATGAGCTTTTGTTCAAGATTTTTACGGCTTTCCGTGCCACCTAAGTGCAAGGAAAGACCGCAGATTGCCATATGTTGCTTAGAATGATTAGGTAAATTAAAATGTCTAGCGACTGGTTTAGATGTGTCCTTGTTATTCCTTTCCGCGTCTCGAAGGTGTTCTCGGAATCGGTCACCTAGTCTTCTGCCCGTTTCGCCGATGTATATCTTTTTGCAATAAGTGCAAGTTATGCAATAGATTACATTAGCGGAGGTGCACGTGAAGTGATCGGTGATCTTAATGGATCGTTTAGGTCCCGATATTTTCTCAGTGTTGAGAATAAAAGGACACGTTTGTTTGGGAAATTTCTGACAATTCTTTATCCTTTTTAGACGTCAAAGTTTCAATTGAAGGCAACGGTTTATGCACTAGTGTGTATTACAAACCTACAGACTCGCACAATTACTTGTTATATTCGTCTTCTCATCCATCTCACGTTAAGAATTCCATTCCTTTTTCTCAGTTTCTAAGACTTCGTCGTTTATGTAGTAATGACTCTGATTTTCACCACAAATCAGAGTCAATGTGCCAGTTCTTCGATAAACGTGGTTACCCTGCTTCCGTTGTTCAAGCGGGTTACCACCGCGCTCAACTTATTGATCGACATTCAGCACTACAAACGTCGCATAAGGAAGATTCCGACCGCATTCCATTCACTCTCACGTTTCACCCTCACAAACACTCAGTTAAATCCATCATTCTTAAAAACTTCAAATTACTTCAAAACGATCCAGAGACAAGCACTATCTTTTCGCAGCCTCCGCTCATTTCATTCAAACGCGACAAAAACTTAGGCAATTTTTTGGTCAGAAGTTCTTTTCAGACTAATGAGCAACCAGGCACTTTTAAATGCGCTCGTGCGCGATGCAAAACGTGTCCTTTCATTCTCAACACTGAGAAAATATCGGGACCTAAACGATCCATTAAGATCACCGATCACTTCACGTGCACCTCCGCTAATGTAATCTATTGCATAACTTGCACTTATTGCAAAAAGATATGCATCGGCGAAACGGGCAGAAGACTAGGTGACCGATTCCGAGAACACCTTCGAGACGTGGAAAGGAATAACAAGGACACATCTAAACCAGTCGCTAGACATTTTAATTTACCTAATCATTCTAAGCAACATATGGCAATCTGCGGTCTTTCCTTGCACTTAGGTGGCACGGAAAGCCGTAAAAATCTTGAACAAAAGCTCATCTTTCAAACCGGCAGTCTCAATCCCACAGGGATCAATGAACGCTTTTCATTCCACTAATTTATTCATGTTTTTCTCGTTGCCATGCACCCACCAATAACGTAGCTCCATTTTCTGCCTTTAAAAGCACACACAACCCACAATTCCTCTATTCGCTCCGACGAAGGGCTAACGCTCGAAACGTCAGCTTTTGTAATCATTACGGTGGCCAATTTACCATTTCAACTTTGTTGATATATTCAAATTATGTCATGTTCTTGGACAAGGCGTATACAGCTGATTCAGTGATAACCAAACATTTTAAAAGGACTTCCACTTGATTTTATTCAAGGTAAATACTCCATGTGCACAGAGTACAAAGACTTAGCTGATGGGACAAGGTCAGCTTCCCATGTGATACATAACCAAGTGTTAGCTCAAAATGACAATGGCATAGATGAACGAACATGGTATCGCTTTGTTGATAAGACCACATGGAGCCCAATGCAGGTTTGATCTTAAGTTTACGAAATGCATTGGTTCAGAGGCGTCAAGGCGAAATAAAAAGAGTGTATGGAGGGGGGAGGGAAGCGATAGGGCAGAGAGTCAAGAGTTATAGTGTTTACCTTCTTTCGTTTAATGTTTCAGAGGTCAGAGTAAGATAGGGTAATATGTCTTTGCATGCTGGAGCCACTCTACGAAGTAGAGTGGCTCCAGCATGCAAACGTACTTTATGGTATGTGGAATGAAAACGTACTTTATGGTATGTGGAAGTCTCAAACATAACGTTCTTCAAAATCGAAATAAGGAGCTCCTAATTCCCGTTCCAAAGTAAAGAAATTCAACTAACTAGCAAGCCTTGTAACATATTTCTCGCTAGATACCAGGCTCCTGCACGGAACCCTGGGCATGTGGAACCCAGTCCTCAGGTTGGCTTCGTGGGGGGCACCCATCTATGGAGGAGGGTGTTGTGCTCCGAACTGTTTGCTTTAGTTGGAACAGCAATTGCTGCTTTGCAGAATTGAAGGCGCAAGTCTTTTCCCATGTTTTCAAACGTTTTCCAAAGCTGAAACAATATCACAGAAGTCAGTTTTTATTGAGCCACCTTAATACCCTATGAAGGCAATATGCCACGTTTAATTTCATATTTATACTCAATTCTTAGAAAAATCGACGATCTATTATGAGGACGCTCTCTTCCATCTCCCCGTGTCAAAAGCTGGCGTTCCTTTAGAACTGACGGGTCACATGATTCATTTGGAATATCACGTGACCTCTTCATGGAAATGTATGGCCTACTGCCTCGTAGAGACGACGTGTGTGTCATTCACCTACCTCTCCCAGAATAGCATGTGTGTGCTTAACAACAAGACTAGATCCAGTAGCCAGGAAGGCTTGAGAGAGAGGCTTGGGACTGAGTATTACGAGAAAGTGAACTTGTCATAAAGTCGCTGTTGATTGATCGCTGGAGATGCTGAATTACGCACAAGTGAAATAAATATTGGTAGGTTAGAATAAAGCTTGCTGATGTTTGTTTCTGATGTATATTGTGTCACGAGCGGCGAATAAAATAAAGGCCCGCAAAATGAGGTCACGTACTATCAGGTAGCCGATTCTTTCTGAGTCAGTATTTTCTGAAATCTGCGGTACATTCGGTTCAAGAGCGCTAAAGTGAATAGCCCTCGGTGCGTAGGAATGTTTTTTCTTATTTGTGTAAACTCAGTGAGTGAATGGTTTGTAGGGAAATAATTTGAAAAAGAAAAAGAGAATAAGATCTTTTATTCAATGATAGACTAGAAAAATCCCAAACATTTCATGGGCTTCTTGACCCAACACGTAGGATCAAGTTCAACTTATATGCACAGGTTACTCAGAAAAACAAGACAACAATAACACGCTCATAAAAAAAAAATGTATGAGATTTTGCATGTGTGAAATTTTCTAAAACACCTAAAAAAATGTCCCAATCCTCAAAAAGAGAACATCCAGACGAAATTGCTCTATTTGCTACCGCGACAGAAGGTAATGACAACTCTCAGCCACTATTCGACAGAGAAAAGTACAAAACTCACGACATTTTTGCCGCAAACAACAGTGGATGCCGCAAAACTGGATTGCTCCAGTCCTCCAAGCAAAAGTTCTTGGAGAGCAGATCAATTTTCAGAAACCGAGTCGTCCCCTTTCAAAATGTAAAGTACCAGGAAGGTGACAAAGGCATCGTCATAACGCGCATCTTTGACCGAAATCGACTTAGCCACTCGACAAAACCTCTTGGAAGTTTCATAAGTATACCTCTTCCATCCGAAATAATGGCACCAGTAGGTGAAGTTAATGGTCATGCTATGTTCAATGGTCACAAACACCACATAAACAAAGAAAGTATTCATGGCGATCGAAAGGAAGTTTGACCGGAGCACCGCTGTCAAAAGAACTCTACAGGAATTTCATATCCATACAGTACTTGTACTCTAAATATACCTACATGCAGAGACCAAACTAAGGAGCTTTTAAATCCCTTGTGCTACAAATCTCACGACTTTTTCTCCTTGATCCTAACATGGAGGTTAATCCAAGCCACAGGACAAGTCTTAGACATTAACCAATTGTTAATAACCATATTAACCCCTTACAATATACCCCTGTTGCGTGTGAGGTAAACCAGCTGACCTTATGTGTATGCAGTTATGGGGATAACCATAATTGGTTTGAAACTAATGATGGTACAGTTTAATCCTTAAAAATAGTAAATTTCAAAGCAAACAGTCAAATTCTTGGAACTTGAAATAATAATTACTCGGGCTTTCCGAAGGAAACGCCCCAGTTATAAATGCGGCTTCAATTTTTTTTTTTTTGCGTTCAGTCACAAAACGCAGTTCCACTACAGCGCATGCGTGACGTGTACGCGCATGCGTAAAAGGAACCTTAGAGCGCGTCGCTTAATGGCTGCCTTCATGGACAATAGTCCATTTTATAGTTGTGTGTTTGGTTGCCAAGCCTTTGAAAGGGAGTGAGGCTAGGGGTGACCCATCCTCGGAGACCCAGGGGCTGTGAGTCGATTTCAAGTTAAGGGCAGAAGAGCCCCTGGGGACATTGTCTTACAAGATTAGTTCCAAACGGTCGCAGTCGTTCTGGCATCTGATTGGTGCCAGAAAATCTTTGTGTTTTTCTGCCCTATCAGAGTGAAGTGTGCTTTGGAGTCTCTGTTGCTCGCTATGTTTGTGTGAGCCGTGTGACGAAGCTTTGCCCGAGGTGAAAAGTTTCAGTCTCAGCACACAATGTAAGAGAAATCGATCAGATTGTCCGCGAAAATCTTACCGGTAATTATACTGAATACTTTCGCAGGTATCACAAGAGAACGTGTTTTAAAAGTTTGCGAGGTTCGTATAAAACATAATGGTTGCAGGCATTGATATGTCGCTTTAAACGTTAGATGAGATGTAAGCTTAAATCTCTCTAGATTTTTTGTCTAATTTGCTGTAACTGAAACTTTTCCAATCCCGTGAAGCTATTTTGTCGCACGGGCCACGCAGGTATGCCGAGCAACTGGCGCTTATGCAGCTTTCTGTACGCGCCAAAATCAAATCTAATCTTCGCCTGAAATAAAAGAAAAGCTAAGCGTGGAAACTTTTGTTTATTAGATGTCGCTAGATAACCCTATACTAAGCTGACATTTACAATAAAGCAAACCCGCCCTTTCCATCCAGTATATTCCTTGTCTTTGATTTTGTTTTCCCCAATGAAAGCAGCATCTATTCCCAATGATCAAAGGTATTTAACTTGGTCTTCAATAATCGACAAGAGGTTAAATGACAATGACCAAGTGACTAGAAGAGAATCCGTGGCCTTTCGAGCTCAAGAATTTGAACACTCAAGGCAGCAGTTGAAAGATTAAACTCTTTCCAAACCCCTTCGGTAACTGTTCGAAAACATCTCTCCTTCCCACGATGTCCTCGATAATTATTTTTGTTCAGATTTTAATTAGCTAAGCGAAAACACAGCTAAGCTTTCTCTAAGCGCTTGCTGGAGGTCGTCCACGAACTTAACGTTATCTGCAACCTTGGCCATATTGTGAAAGACTTTACAGCTAACAAAGCTAAGGTTAGATTTTGTCGCGCAAAGAAAGCTACGTAAGCATAAGCGTTACAAGATTAGTTCCGTTTGGAACTAATCTTGTAAGACAATGTCCCCAGGGGCTCTTCTTCCCTTAACTTGAAATCGACTCACAACCCTTGGGTCTCCGAGGATGGGGGTGACCTTGTTATGATACAAACCTTGCTGCCTTTCAAATGTAAATCACTTTGTTGTCATGCTAACTAGATACAGGTCTCTATCACAACAAGGTCTCCTTCAGCCTCACCCTGAATCAAAGGCTTGGCAACTAAGTACACAACTGTAAAATGGCCTATTCCTTGCTTGATGTACGCGAAATAAATTCGATGGCTATTACGCCCAATAAATCGCCCAATACCTACACAAAGTCACACACCGTTAGCGGTAGACCCTCAAAAAAACTTTTGGAGCGTTTTGAGAACGGGTGGGTCCGCGAACTTTACGAGAGATCAATTTACGAGCGATACTTAAAGATTTAAGATCCTTCACAGATACTTAAAGAGTGAACCTTCTATCAAGAAATATCAAGCGAAACCTGCTATATCAAACGAGCTATCTCATATTATGTTAAGATTTAAACGCAACCGCGTATTTAGACGTGATCGAGAACCCAGTAGAATACCAGAAGCTACTCTGAAACGTCTCAGAAGAAAGGGCAGAAAACTGAAGGAATTTGTTTATGAGCGTATTCGTCCAAGCGTACCGAAGTCCTCTTGACTACGTCGCTATGTGAAGGTTAGAAGAGTTACTAAGAATGTTTGTAAGCTTAATACGAAAAGGGTGATATTGAATAAAGTTCCACAACACGAGAAGTATTTGTCAAATTGTTCTGTGAGGTTATATTAAAGGATAATTAACTTGAAGCATAGAGCAAGTCGGTATTTATCAATGTTTTCTTGTAATCGACCATAGTTACTAGATCGACCCATGTGTCTTTCTTAAGAGTCAGACACGCGCATCAAACTATTGAACATTTCGACTGAGTTCAGATATAGGGAAAAACCAAAGGAGGATCAGTCAGGTATCCCACAATTCCACGCTTCGAACTATATTATCAATTCGCTCTAGTCACGTAATCACTCAGTCGAGATGGAGGTAGTAAAGACTTGTTTCCATATCTCAAAGTGCCCTTGGACGTGTGGTGCCTGGGAATGAAATTAAATCGAACTACCGACGATTTAGGACTCCGAACGTTCCCTGTTCTTGCTGTGCACAAATTTTAAGACTACTTCGTGTGTGTTTTGAGTCAAGAGATAACATCTGGCTTAGTAAATATCATATCCAGCATAGTTCTGTCGCTTAAGGTTTATTTTCACCGATAAAAAAAAAAGAAATCAAAGACACTAAACCTCAAGGGCGATTTCAGCTATGGAAACGAGTGGTTGCACGACGGATTTGCTTTGTTTCCATAGCTCAAACCGCCCTTGTGCCCTTCCAAACTCGGTTTCCGATTCCGTTATTGAAAAAATGTTTCGCGTTCTTTTTCAAATTCACCAGAAAAGAATAATCTGATATCTTAGATATCTTAATAAGAATAATCTGATATCTTAGATGTCTTAATAAGAATAATCTGATATCTTAGATATCTTAGTTTCTTTAGTGGAGTATATTTGGGCAATGGCAAGCGATGCAGATGTTGCACATTATTTATCGGAAATTTTCGATGTACGTTTATTCAGCAAGTCTGGCTACGTCTACCAATCTTAAAATATCATGTATTACATAACATTTATGTCTGAAAAAGTTGTGGCTACCGCTAGTTTATTCTGGATTCCAAAAGCTTTTGCGTGAGTCTGTTTCTCATCGGAAATCTTGAAGTCCAAGCTGCAAAAATATACTTTGTCGCTTATTGACTGAAAACTCTATCAGGAAGCCTATTTGAAAGTTTTTGAAAGTCAAATTAGAGTAGTTCTATAGTGACCGGAAGACTTGACTTAAATAGAAGTGGAATGTTCAGCTTCCATTTTCAAAGCTTTATTTTATTGCAGGTCTCGCATTTCCAGGACTTGTTACATTCTACAGCCCAGGGTGGTATGTTAAACACACTTAAGGTGCCACCAGTCATTTCAGTGGTGACATTGCACATGCGCGTCACCAGTAGGAGGAGTAGGGGAGGGGATATGATTGATCTGGCACGCGGCAGAAAATTCAGTGGTAAACAATGATGACAATAGAGTGTTTATGTCTCGGAACTATGGGTCTGATAGTTGCCCCTTGGAATTTTGATGTTCTTAAATCTGGCATATTTGTTTTAAGAACATCAAATTTCTGCGTTGCAACTATCAGCTGATAGTTCCTCGATCAAAACACTCTATTGTTTAAATATCCTCCAACGAGACCATAAAAGAGGTATAGAACAGAACTTTGACATACCAAACCCTCTATAGAATGACGCAATTTCTAAAGTAGCACTTTGAGGAGTTCCACTCTGCTCTGAATTTTCTACTTGTGGAGATGTATTGATATGTTAACACCAGTTCTTGTCTTTTTCAACTTGTTTACTCCTAGTACCACAAAATAAGTGTTTTAAATTGTTTTTAAATATTCCTTTTTGGATTCTAGTGTTCCTTGCACAAGTACAACTTACAACCAATGACATATGAATTAGAACAAGAACAAATGACACTTGAATAAAGTATTCATATACTATTTACTTGTCAATGATTATTTCTTGTTTTATTTCTGCTAAAATGAAGATGGGTGTTGTTTATCACCCCCTCCTCCCCCTCCTCCCCCTCCTCCCCCCCCCAAAAAATTAAAAAATTTGTGGAAAATTTTATCATGATTAATGATTAGTGAGTAACCCATACCTGCAGTTACATTTCTTTTGTCTTTTGTTTCCAAGCTTTCTTCCTGTCTTTTCCATTTTGACAGTCAAAAATTTTTTACCCCAAAACAAAATATGGTATGCCATCAAATTTCAATTTTTGGTCTTCCCACGTGACTTTGTGTGTTGTAGCTGATGGGTCTAACACAGAACTATAATTTTGTGTCTGCAAACAAGTGATTTTGTCACTGGGTATTCTTATCACTCATAATGTGAATTCTAACCCAGTCTGATAAAGATGATAGTAGAGAGTTCTTTGAAACATATACTATACAAGGTCTGTTAAGCCCACTGGGGTTTGTGGAATTTCAGGCCTCATTGATGGGGGGTTAATTTGAAGTGGAGTAATACAGAGGGGAGGAGCATGGAGGAGAGGGGGGGTGGGCGCTTCAATTGTAATCTAAAATCTAGCAATTCATCTTAAAATATATCTTCTTAACTAAAAGAAAATTTAAATATAACAGATTGATTGGTAGTGTATTGTGCTGTTCCTTCTCCCAGTGCCTTTATAGAGCTAGACCAACTGAGGATTTAGTTGGTCCCCTTTTATAGTAAGGGAAGGTACGCTTTTTATTGGGAGGGGGGGTGGGCCGGGGTATTTTAGAAATTTTTTGCCAAAAAAGTCGTGGCCCTCCCACTTTCCAGATTGGATGAATGTATGACCCTTCAGAAATGCCTAAACAAAAAGGATCTGGCCCTCCCCCTACCTTCTCCAAGACAAAAACAACCGGAAGTGAAAATAACTGACCGGAAGTGTTGCTCACATAACCGTGTCTGGGCACAAAGCTGTTAATTGCGTGGCGTTGCAGAGGGAAATGCGCATGTGGAGAATGCCAGGATTTCATGAGGTCAGATGGAGCAACTTGTGGCTGTTGTGGCTGTTTGCTGACTCGCCATTCTAAAAAGGATACCCGCTACTCCTCTGACTCTGTTGGTAGCAAATCGGGTGCGGGAACAAGTGAAAGTACAAGTCCAGAGAAGTGGAAAGATGAAGATCTGGGATGGTTCCCGAACCCAAAGGGCGAATATACTGAGTTCTCAAATAGCATTTTGAGAGAAAGGTGAGCTTTATTTTGAGTATGGGCGAATGTCGTGTAAAGAGAGAAGTGGCAAACTATGTAAATTTTGCGAGAAGGATGAGACTACTAGCGCTCCACTTCCAACTCGACGACCATATCCCGACTATGGCAAGCTACCAAACTTCCATTATCTCTCTTGGAGTGCAACTCCCACCGATGGCCGTGAGCCGGATGACTTCCAGCCTCGAGCTCAGATTAAGCGATTGTTTGAGGAAAGTGAACTAGTCAGTGGGGACAGTGAGGCTATTAGAAGGTTTTCAGATAAATACATTGTCCCCGAAAAGCTTGTAGCGGAGTATGTTGAGCACCTTGCCCAGGTAAAAATTCGTAAGGAGAATAAAGAGGAGACTGAAACTGGAGCGAATGGAACGGCTGAACCGGGAGTACAACGACATTGACTGGGTTTGGACTGTACAACTTCCATAAGCTGTCGTCGTTGAGGGTGGACGAACTATCCTTGTACTTTTCCCATCACAAGATAACCTTCAATGGGAAGAAAGCTGAAAAAGTCGCAATGATAAAAGCGCACATTGGTAGCTTGCTGTACAATTTAATGGGGCGTCAACAACCTCGGAAGCCCCCACTCAGAAATGTACAGCAACAAGTGACCTCGTCACTTTCACTGACTCGCAAAGTGATGTGGTAAATCGAATTGTCGGTTCAAGCCCGAGTAGTTCAAGCAACAAATCGTCACCGGACACTAATTTTATACCAGAGCCCCGCGCGGAAACATTACCGACGTCAAAATATGGACGAAAGCCGGCACGGGTCGAGAGAGACAATTACGTTAGTTGGGACAAGATAGTTTTTTGACATAATATTTCGACATCTGTTTAAAATGATGTAGATTGATTTAGACTGGTAGCTTTGCTTGTATATATAAGTTTTAGGTTTCTGTACACTTCGCGTGTTTGGTAACAAATAATTAAAATACAATGAATATATGAAGTTCATATATTTTGAACTGCGGTATTAAATACGTATGATGCACGATCCTTCGCAGCAGATAGCGCTATTTATGCAATAGCGAAAATCAGACCTGAAAAAAATCAGGCCTGTACGGACAAGAAAAGTTCGAAGGACAAACAAAGGAAATCAACAGTTGCATTCAAGCGACGTCGATCACAATTACACAAACACCAGATTTCAGAAACCTCGAAAAACGAGGGTAAAGAGGGTACCATGTATGAAAGTGGCATTGGCCTGAACCTAAACTCTTCTGCGACGACATTGGAGTTGAACAATTCTGAACTTTCAAAAACTGATCTTTATGATATAACCGCTGCTATCACGAAACAACAAGAACAATACGAAAATGCAGTTCCGAAATACACTTCGAGACCCACAGTTCAAAAGGAAAAATTTGATGACAGTAAATTTTATAACTTCGTTTTATTTGACATCGAGACAAATTCAACGGGAAAATCAGCAGAAGTATGTCAGCTCGCTGCCGTGGATAGGTCAGGTAAACAATTCTCATGCTATATTCTACTAACCAGAGACATAGATTCTCACACGTCAAAGGTCAACAAACTTACAGTTAAAACTGTCAATGGAATCCGCCGACTTTTCAAAGATAATCGACTAGTAGAAGCCTTTGAGTTATCGCAAGTACTTAGGCAGTTCTTAACGTTTTTGAGGGCCAGCATAGACTCAGCTTCAACACGGTCCACAAAGCCCGTTTGCACAATCTTGGCTGGACACAACGCCGCCACATTTGATATTCCAATACTTCTTCGAAACGGTGGCGAAAATGTTATCGCGGAGCTCAGTTCCATCAGTTCCATCCGGTTTGCAGACACTCTGACACTGATGAAATCACTCATCAAAAGCAAGCACTCTTCCCTCCAAAACGCAGAAGTTAAATTTCCAAAACCTGGGCAGAGTTCTGTTTACGAACATTTATTTCAAACCACCTTTGATGCCCACGACGCCCTAGAGGACGTGATCGCTCTTCGAAGAATCTTGCTTTCGTCTAGGTTGGCTTTGTCTGATGAAATGCTGGTGAACAGAAGTTCTGTAATCTCTGTCAAGGACGCCGCCGAAGACCTGAAATATCTTGACAACCGTCATAAGAGACTCCTGTCTTTTCGAGGAAAGCTGTACAACCCAGGTCATGCGGATAGCCCAATAAAGCAAAGCATTGCTGACAAAATTGCTGCTAGTGGCCTAGGCTATGAGGATTTAAATAATTTGTACCAACGATTTGGACGGAAAGGTCTTGTGTGTATTTTGACGAGACCGCCATTGTCCAGTCGCTCATCGCTTCCAAGGGCCACAAACACGACGAGAAGAGTCTCCGCAATTTTGAAACACTTCGAAGAGATTTCAAAGGACTCTGCGACATAGTGAATTAAGGTATGTTCTCAACTGACTTTCAGGTCAAAAGCAGTTTGTACAAAAACGTCAAAGATAATTACCGGCGGTATCCACACATTCGTCCTCGGTAAAACCGCGTGGTTCGAAAGTTCGCGTATGCTCAAATAGCGATCTTGGCGAGTTCCTATTCTGATGACGTAATTGCCATTGAGGTGAGAAAATAGAAAGTTCCCCATCAGATTTCTCTTGTTTCCTTGGGTGAAATTCCTTAAAATTTGGCAGAGATGTTATACCCTTTTAGCTTTCCTTGCTGTGAATTTATCAGAAAAATTTGTAAGACAAGTTTTTCGTTCAGCCAAAAAACAACAAAAATGTTAAAAGCGAAAAAACTACCTTGACAGCCCCTATTTTTTTCGATTTTAAAAGTTTCGTCTTGTGAGACTCTACCCGGTCGGAGGATAATAGAAAATTTTACTGAAGGAAATTGAAGAAAATTGAAATCAAAGTCAGACAGACGTCAAAAAATGGCGATATTTGGGTAGTTTTAATTTGGGACTAAAAGCCTTGACTTCAGAGGTGACTGTTGTACAGCAAATTTAGGCCCTTGTTTTTTATTTTTCAGTAGATTTGATTTGAAAAATAGCAAAAACAACGAGAATATTAACTTTCGATTGATGTCACTGGCGCGCGCTTCGTGATCTTGCATAACCCTATTCAGCTACCTTAAGCAGGAGAGACTTCGGGGACGACGCCGTCAGATTCCCGACGGACTGGGTTTGACGTCGTCGCTCTCCCGCCAAATGTTAATTTGTTAAGCACGGATGCTGTTTTGCCAGGACGCTGCCATCCTCTGTTCCTGATATACTATTGTTTCTGCTCCGGTTATGGCCAGTTTTAAAGAGTTTCGTCAGACCCTTCTTGTCTACTACGATGCTGATCTTATTAGTGATGAGGATTTTATAATCTTGTACGACTCGTTTTCCTCAAGAAATCCAGATTTTGCTTATGATTCGTACGATCGCTTTGACTTGGATAACATGAACGACGACGAATGCATAGCCGAATTTAGAGTGAGGAAAAGGGATCTTCCAACACTGGCTCAAGTTCTTAGGATTCCACCGTCATTTCAACTTTCGCAGATAAATAATTTCTTAATAAGCTTACTTACGATTTGGGGGGAGGTTTGGTGCTCGTTGCATCCTTCTCCGTGGCCATTTCTATCTTCCAAAAACTGTCTCAAAAAGGCACAAACTGCTCTTAGACTAACCTAAAAATATAATTGAACATGGATTGAAATCGTGTGAACCACATAGAAAAGTTGAAAAAAACTACAAAAGCCATGAAATCTCATAAATCACTCACATTTGACGACGCCGTCAGATACCTAAAACTCACGTGGTCGCCGGAAGGAGGACGTCGTTTGTCGGGGGTATGTCATGCGCAATGGACCTAGTCCCAGTCTCAACTGCTCATTGACGGCGGCATCGTCTTCAAAAGTCCTCCTTCTTAAGCTCCCTAATTTGCCAATCTCGTCGGGGTGGGTTTCACTGAAAATAGCGAAAATAGTTTTTCCATTCTGGAACAGCGTTTTCCCCATTGCTGTTGAACGACCCATTTCGAAACGCAATAGTTCTGGAAAGCATTAGAGTCTTGCGGGATGGAGAAATGAACCCGCGACTCAAATTAATCTTTCCTCTTCATTTATGAAAAATGCAAACGCATCTCGAATTACGTTTGATTAAACAAGAAAATAAAAAAAGAAAAGAAAAGAAAAGAAATCGGTGTAGGGAAATCAATGAAACTTTTCTTTTTTTTTTTTGGATTGAGTGTGACAATTTCTAATTCAGTGAAGCCGGGACTAGCGGAGTGCGATGCAAGTTATCCACACCTGAAATCGATCACCGCCACCGGTTTCATCTGTCGCTTGTTCACAAACATACGTTTCAACTTCGCAAAAGGCCGCTGTTGGGATTTGGCATTTGTCATGATTTGATTCATTTGGCTGTTCGTTTGCAACTGTATTCGGTTAAACTTAAATCTACTTAAAACCTGTCCAAAATTAACGTATTTGCTTACATTATTCTAGGTCATCGAGAATAAACGTTGGTCAACTCTCTCACGATATCGAAAGCCCGCGCTGAACTTCGTCGAAGGACGAAAGAAAAGAAAAACGTCATTGGTAAACACACTTTTTAAACAGAAATGAAGTTCACTGAGAACTTGAACCCAAGAAGACTTCAAATGTGTGACATTTATTGCTTGAATAGCCATGTGCGAAGAAGTACTTACTTCTGAATTTTTGGTCGTAATGGCGGCCGTCCAAACAAAATTTCTGGTTGAACTTTCTCTGGAGAGGAGTACGATTAATAATGACATTTGCTCTCCGATGCGATTATTTACCGTATGATGCACGATTATTAGTCTAAAAGCTCGTCAAACACGCCTTTTAATGATGCAATCTTCACAATTAATAGCCGTACTTTCCACGATTATTAATCGCAATAGTACACTCTTTGCGACTAATAATCGTAAGTGAAGCCCTTTGCGATTAATAATCTTAATTTCAGGACCTTACGACAAATAATCGTTGAATTTTTCAATCCTGAAATTGAAAAACACTCCGGAAATTAATAAACACCTGTTTCTAGCGATCTCTTAGATCTAAATGGTAGCGCTAAATTATCAAGCATTAATTACAAGTAAGTCATACAGCATAAAATTGTGCCAAAGGTCAGTTCGACTTGCAAAGATTGTATTTCACAATCATAACCTAAAGTTTATGGAAGCCATTCCCAGACCAGAGTTAGAAGATAAGTAGGTATGAAACTGAATAATTCCTCTCATGTTATCAGAAGTTTTAAAACTAACATCGTTAAACGGTTGGCAGTGATCACCAGCGAAGATTATTTATACACAGAACGTCATCAACAACTTAACAACAGAATTATACAAGGATGAAGCACGTTTCAGTGATCCGAACGATAGCAGAAAAACAATTTAAATACCTTTCTCAATTTGTCCCTCTGCTTGTAAATCGATTCTTTTCAAGCAAATTTGAGAGTCGCTAAACATACACCTTCGCTCCGTGATGACAAGGAAAATAAAGAGGAAGATGACAGGGATGATTATTTCGCATAAAAGAAAGCATTATAATTTTACTTTGAAGCAAGCCAATAAGAGGACAGGAACATTGTGGGCTTGCAACCATCTGGTATAGCCACAGGGGGCCCATACAATCTGTTTGTGTAGCCGACCGTTGTTTTATAGTGAATGTACCAGATTTACTGTTTGCCTCACCTAGAGTGATATATTGCTGACTATATGTACATAAATCATTGATAAATAAACGTTGAATTACTTTACCTGTGGTGCATAGTCGTCCTTTTGCCTCAAAAATGTTTTTTTTTTGGAGCGATTTTGAATAAGTCGGATTTCGTCGTTAATGTCATGCATTAAAGAAAGACAAAGGTGGAAGCCTTTTATTGAAAGGGTTGAAGCGCCCGAACGATTTTGACCCCGAAAATCGCATCGCTCCGCTTTCAAACTTCGCAGAATTAAGGTCAAAAGATGCACGATTCTCCTGGGTTTGATCGTAAACAGCACGCTCGGTTAGCTTTGAAATACACTGTAAGTTACTGAAGGGGCGGAGGTTTAGGAATAATGTATCTTTCCCAGAATTGAGGCGAGGATCTACAAGAGCATCCTTCCATTTTAATGGAAAATGACCTAATGCAAGAGAAGGATTTAAAATGCATGTTATTGTAGGTAAAAGTTCATCGAAGCGGGCTACTACCATTGGTGTCGGCATGGGATCGAGGCTACAAGTCTTTTTGTGGTCTTTCGTACTATTGCACCAACCTCGTCGCACGAGAGTTGCCGGAAATTTGGAAGTTTTTTCTCTTCCCCAACCACTGGGCCATCGGGTACTGTAGCCTTCTCCCCAAGAGTAATTTCAGAGGAGAACGAAACTAATATAAATACTCAAATGTATACATTGTTAGTATTTTACAACACACGTTGCTTATGAGATACAATGAATATATGAAGTTCATATATTTTGAACTGCGGTATTAGATACGTATGATGCACGATCCTCGCAGTAGATAGCGCTATTTATGCAATAGCGAAAATCAGACCTGAAAAAATTCAGGCCTGTACGGGACTCGAACCACTGACCTCTGCGATACTAGTGCAGCGCTCTACAATTGAGCTAACAAGCCAACTGGGAGCAGGCCGTTAAGTTGATTCGTAATAAAACCGTGAAAGTGATAAATGAGATACAATGAATATATGAAGTACATATATTTTGTTGCTTATGTGACTGAAAAAAGGTTAATTATGTGACTGAAATGTCTATTCTTAAAAAAATTAATTCAAGTAGATTCGATTTAACACGTGTCAGGAGCCCATTACCATTACGTGTCTAAATCGTTACAAATGGTATGAAAAAAAAAAAAAAACGCTGTCCCTTTCATAAATCACTGTGTGCGTAATTCAGTATCTCCAGCGATAAATCAACAGCGACTTTATGACAAGGTCACTTTCTCGTAATACTCAGTCCCAAGCCTCTCTCTCAAGCCTTCCTGGCTACTGGATCCAGTCTTGTTGTTAAGCACACACGTGCTATTCTGGGAGAGGTAGGTGAATGACACACACGTCGTCTCTACGAGGCAGTAGGCCATACATTTCCATGAAGAGGTCACGTGATATTCCAAATGAATCACGTGACCCGTCAGTTCTAAAGGAACGCCAGCATTTGACACGGCGAGATGGAAGAGAGCGTCCTCATAATGGATCGTCGATTTTTCTAAGAATTGAGAGTAAATATGAAATTAAACGTGGCATATTGCCTTCATAGGGTATTAAGGTGGCTCAATAAAAATTGACTTCTGTGATATTCTTTCAGCTTTGGAAAACGTTTGAAAACATCGGAAAAGACTTACCAATAATGGCATTCAACGGCTCGTTGTAAACCGATTCAGAGAAACCAGCGGATTACTTACCAACGCAATATCTTGTTTTCACTTCGAAAGATGTCGGCTGAAGTTTGTACACATAATATCCATAGCATTTCCTGACTTGCGCCTTCAATTCTGCAAAGCAGCAATTGCTGTTCCAACTAAAGCAAACAGTTCGGAGCACAACACCCTCCTCCATAGATGGGTGCCCCCCACGGAGCCAACCTGAGGACTGGGTTCCACATGTCCAGGGTTCCGTGCAGGAGCCTGGTAGCTAGCGAGAAATATGTTACAAAGCTTGCCAATTAGTTGAGTTTCTTTACTTTGGAACGGGAATTAGGAGCTCCTTATTTCGATTTTGAAGAACGTTATGTTTGAGACTTCCACATACCATAAAGTACGTTTTCATTTTAGATGCTTATATTACCAAGTTCGTAGAGTGGGCTCCAGCATGCAAAGACATATTACCCCATCTTACTCTGACCTCTGAAACATTAAACGACAGAAGGCAAACACTATAACTCTTGACTTTCTGCCCTACCGCTTCCCTCCCCCCTCTATACACACTTTTTATTTCGCTTTGACGCCTCTGAACCAAGGCATTTCGTAAACTTAAGATCAAACCTGCATTGGGCTCCATGTGGTCTTATCAACAAAGCGATACCATGTTCGTTCATCTATGCCATTGTCATTTTGAGCTAACACTTGGTTATGTATCACATGGGAAGCTGACCTTGTCCCATCAGCTAAATCTTTGTACTCTGTGCACATCGAGTATTTACCTTGAATAAAATCAAGTGGACGTCCTTTTAAAATGTTTGGTTATCACTGAATCAGCTGTACACGCCTTGTCCAAGAACATGACACACTGGGCCGGCCAGCATTCGAGCCCAGACCCTTCGGCCCGGAATCCAGAGCACTGACTATTAGACCACCGTGTCACCCAGTAGAAAAAGGTTTAAATTCTAAGCGTCATAATTGTTACCGAAGTGCTACCTAAAAATTGATCAGAGAACTGTCCGGTTCTTTTACTTACTGTGCAAATTCAATACAAATCTGTGAAAATCAGTGCCATGTTTGTTATTGGCCACAAAATCAATTGTCCACGTGGTATTATTCCAAGGTGCAATGATTGACAGATTCAGTGTCAGGTCGGATGTGCTGTTTTGAAGGACGACGCCATCTCTGACCCAGGCTACAAACGGTTCAGGGTAGCCGAAAGGCTCTGGACAGACCAAAGTGATGGAACTTTTATGATAAGCGTCCTTTACTGTCTGCTCCACTGGCTTGTTCTTCAGAAGAGCTAGAATGAAAGAGATGTTAAAGAAAGATGAAATCCGTCTTGTCACTAGCAAAGGACAAAAAAATGTGAATTCCCCTCTTCTTCCCCTCTCTCTTCAATGAAAGAATGAATAAATAAATGAATGAAGTAGAAAAAAGAGCGAAATCGACCTCGTTGATACCTTACCTCTACTTTCAGAATAAACCTCCACTTCGCATAATGTTAGGAACATTCCATTTCCGTCAAGTCTAATATTTACATATCGTCCTGTTTTCCTCGGTTTGCAATAAAACGAAGCTTTGTGTAAAGTGGCCATCGAGTATAACCCACCACACCTTGGATTTGAGTTGCCATTATCCTCCAAACCGTCTCCTAAGGGGGAAAAACTTAAGTGAGAGCCCTGCGGTTTTCGTTGCAGTCAAGAACTTGGATATTCTTGAGGGGCTGTGTGATATATTGGAAAGGTTGAGACCATAGCTTTTCAAAATGACAAAATAAAATTTATATCGCACGAGAGACTTGGAACTAAACGTAAGGAAAAAGAAAAACTTATTTTATCCAACGGAAGCATTGAGCTTACCCACATGGATCTCTATGTTGTAGAGCCTATCCATGCAACACTCGCCTACCCTGTTGACTATGAACACTTCTGACACAGGCTGACTTGATCCCAGATCCACTCGCCACCAGGGATCAGTTTCTGCTAATGTATGAGTACAACTTAACTCATCATAGCGACTGTCAAGATTTCTATCCACGGCACGCTCTGACGAACATTTCCAGCCCGTAGTGGACTGGGATGTTGATCGATCCGCGGCAATGTTTACTAATAAAAAACAAAAAAACAGATATAAACAAACAGAGTGCTACAGAGTTAAGTAGTTATGGTTCCGGTAATTCTCAAAGCAACCAAAGAGAGTCCGATGGTCTCGTACCCAGACCTTTTACGGCCAAGCGGATACAGTTACACGGTAAGATCTGGGTAGAAGAAAAGGCAACCAATATACCAAAATATTGCTTTAAGACTACATATTTTCCCCCATCGTTGTGATTGCTATCCCCGTCTCACTCCGTAAATGGCTACTGACCTTTCTCTTCAATCAACCAACAACCAACATCTCTGGCAACACCCCTACCTAACCACTTGCATTCCTTCTTATTGCGCCATTCAATTTCTTTCTCACTACCTTCTTGTCTTACCTAACTGGATGCACACCTGCTCACCAACCGACCTTTCTATTCATCTACCTTCCTTATCATTTCACCCACTTACCTACATTCTCATATAGCCACTAGTCACCTGCCACCGCCATACCCACCTACCTACATTCTCATATAGCCACCAGTCACCACCATACCCACCTACCTTCATTCTCATACAGCCACCAGCCACAAGCCACCAGCCCCCTCCTTACCCACCTACCCTCATTCTCATATAGCCACCAGTCACCTGCCACTTCCATACCCACCTACCTACATTCTCATATAGCCACCACCCACCACCCACCTCCATATCCACCTACCTACATTCTCATATAGCCACCAGTCACCTGCCACCTCCATACCCACCTACCTACATTCTCATATAGCCACCAGCCACCTCCACACCCACCTACGTACATTTTCGTATAGCCATCAGCCACCAGCCACCTCCATACCCACCTACCTATAGTCTTATGTAGCCACCAGTCACCAGCCACCTCCATACCCACCTGCCTACATTCTTATATAGCCACCAGTCACCAGCCACCTTCATACCCAACTACCTACATTCTCATAGAGCAACCAGCCACCTCCATACCCACCTACCTACCTTCTCATATAGGCACTAGTCACCTGCCACCTCCATATCCTTCGCCCTACATTCTCATATAGCCACTAGTCACCTGCCACCTCCATACCCACCTACCTACATTCTCGTATAGCCATCAGCCATAAGCCACCTCCATATCCACCTACCTATATTCTCGTATAGCCACCAGCCACCTCCATACCCACCTACCTACATTCTCGTATAGCCACCAGTCACCCGCAACCTCCATACCCACCTACCTACATTCTCATCTAGCCACCAGTCACCTGCCACCTCCATACGCACCTACCTACATTCTCCTCTAGCCACCAGTCACCTGCCACCTCCATACCCACCTACCTACCTTCTCATATAGCCACCAGCCACCTCCATACCCACCTACATACATTCTCATCTAGCCACCAGTCACCTGCAACCTCTATACACACCTACCTAAATTCTTATATAGCCACCAGTCACCTGCCACCTCAATACCCACCTACCTCCATTCTCATATACCAACCAGTTACCTGCCACCACCATATTCACCTACCTACATTCTCATATAGCCACCAGTCACCAGCAACCTCCATACCCACTTTCTTACATACTCATATAGCCACCAGCCACCAACCACCTCCACACCCACCTACCTACATTCTTATGTAGGCACTAGTCACCTGCCACCTCCATACCCACGTACCTACATTCTCGTATAGCAGCCAGCCACCTCCTTACCCACCTTCCTACATTCACGTATAGCAACCAGCCACCTCCATACCCACCTACCCTCACTCTCATAAAACCACCAGCCACCAGCCACCTCCTTATCCACCTACCTTCATTCTCATATCGCCACCAGTCACCTGCCACCTCCATACCCACCCACTTACCTTCTCATATAGCCACCAGCCATCTCCATACCCACCTACCTACATCCTTATATAACAACCAGCCACCAGCCTTCTCCATACCTACCTACCTACATTCTCCTATAGCCACCAGTCAACAGCCACCTGCATACCCACCTGCCTACATTCTCATATAACCACCAGTCACCAGCCACCTCCATACTCACCTGCCTACACTCTCATATAGCCACCAGTCACCAGCCACCTCCATACCCACCTACTTACATTCTCATATAGCCACCAGCCACCAGCAACCTCCAAACCTACCTACCTACATTCTCATATAGCCACTAGTCACCTGCCACCTCCATACCCCCTACCTACATTCTCAAATAACCACCAGCCACAAGCCACCTCCATACCCACCTATCTACATTCTCGTATAGCCACCAGCCACCAGCCACCTCCATACCCACCTACCTACATTTTCGTATAGCTACCACTCACCTGCCACCTGCATACCCACCTACCTATATTCTCCTAAGTTCACCAGTCACCTGCCACCTCCAAACCCACCTACCTACATTCTCCTATAGCCATCAGTCATCTGCCACCTCCATACCCACCTACCTATCGTCTCATATAGCCACCAGTCACCAGCCACATCGATACCCACCTACATACATTCTCATATAGCCACCAGCCACCAGCTTCTCCATACCCACCTACCTACATTCTCGTATAGCCACCAGTAAATTCTCAAATAGCCACCTACCTACATTATCATATAGCCACCAGTCGCCTGCCACCTCTATACCCACCTACCTACAATCTGATATAGCCACCAGTCACCTGCCACCTCCATACCCACCTACCTTCATTCTCGTATACCCACCAGCCACCAGCCACCTCCATACCCACCTACCTACATTCTCATATAGCCACCTGTCAGCTGCCGCCTCCGAGCCCACGTACCTACATTTTGATATAGCCACCCGTCACCTGCCACCTCCATACCCACCTACCTACATTCTCATATAGCTGCCAGTAACCTGCCACCTCCATACCCACCTGCCTACATTCTCATATAAACACCAGGCAGCAGCCACCTCCATACCCACCTACCTGCATTCTCGTATAGCCACCAGTACATTCTCATATAGCCACCAGTCACCTGCCACCTCCATACCCACCTACGTACATTCTCATATAGCCACCAGCCACCAGCAACGTCCATACCCACCTACCTACATTCTCATATAGCCACTAGTCACCTGTCACCTCCATACCCACCTACCTCCATTCTCAAATAGCCACCAGCCACAAGCCACCTTCATACACACCTACCTACATTCTCGTATAGCCACCAGTCACCAGCCACCTCGATACCCACCTACATACATTCTCATATAGCCACCAGCCACCAGCTTCTCCATACCCACCTACCTACATTCTCGTATAAACACCAGGCAGCAGCCACCTCCATACCCACCTACCTGCATTCTCGTATAGCCACCAGTACATTCTCATATAGCCACCAATCACCTGACACCTCCATACCCACCTACGCACATTCTCATATAGCCAGCAGTCACCAGCCACCTCCATACCCACCTACCTACATTCTCATATAAACACCAGGCAGCAGCCACCTCCATACCCACCTACCTGCATTCTCGTATAGCCACCAGTACATTCTCATATAGCCACCAGTCACCTGCCACCTCCATACCTACCTACGTACATTCTCATATAGCCAGCAGTCACCAGCCACCTCCATACCCACCTACCTTCATCCTCATATAGCCACCAATCAGCAGCTACCTCCATAGCCACCTACTTACATTCTCATATAGCCACCAGCCAGCAGCCAACTCCATACCCACCTACCTGCATTCTCGTATAGCCACCAGTACATTCTCATGTAGCCACCAGTCACATGCCACCTCCATACTCACCTACGTACATTCTCATATAGCCACCAGTCAACAGCCACCTCCATACCCACCTACCTTCATCCTCATATAGCCACCAATCACCAGCCACCTCCATAGCCACCTACTTACATTCTCATATAGCCACCAGCCACCAGCTAACTCCATACCCACCTACCTACATTCTCATATAGCCACCAGTTAGAAGCCACCTCCATACCCACCTACCTACAATCTCGTATAGCCACCAGCCACCAGCCGCCTCCATACCCACCTACCTACATTTTCATATAGCCACCAGTCACCTGCCACCTCCATACCCACCTACTTACATTCTCATATAGCCACCAGTCACCAGCCACCTCCATACCCACCTACCTACATTCTCATATAGCCACTAGTTAGCAGTCACCAGCCACCGCCATACCCACCTACCTTCATTCTTATATAGCCACTAGCCACCAGCCACCTCCTTACCCACCTACGTTCATTCTCGTGTAGGCACCAGCTTTGTTTTCCACCTACCCACACCTAATCATACCCACTTACCTGCATTTTCAAATAGCCACAACCCTTTTCCGGTCTCCACCTACCTACCTACCTGCCTTTCCTACCTACACACATTGTAATGATATAGACACCAACCTCATTGCCCACCTCCGTATCTTAACTGCCTGTCTACACTTGTCCATAGCAGATTATTCACCTGTTGGATTAGGATTCACGGCCACCTCACAGATGTTCAGCTTCTTGTTGTTTCCCGCTATTCGAATGTTTACATATTGACCTCTAATTCCAGGGGTGCATTCGAAGGATTTTTCCTGTGAAGACGTCATAGTGTATAGTCCCCCAAACTTTTGGTTTGAATTTCCTCCGTTATCGAGACTGTCCCCTTAGGAAAGTGTAAAATGCCAGAAATCAATAGAAATCACAAAACTACTTATGACTCGATAAAGGCACACTGCATAAGTAAAATACAGAGGTGTTAATGTGTGAGACGAGACCATGTAAGAGGATTCAACTTAACTAGGAGCGAAGGAACACTGACCGACTCTTATTTCAAAATCTGTTAATCCATCTGCACCGCAAATAATGTTTACCACATCCACAGTGTAGCTCATCCCCAGATCCACACGCCACCAGGGATCTGTGAGGAGACTTGTTACTGCACACCTTCCTGTTGTTCCTTCAACAGCGAGTGCTGCCACTGAACCATCGTCACCAGACATATTAGCCGGTTGTCTTAATGCCAAGTCAGCTGAGGTAAAAAGATAATTTAATACTTTGATACAATGGAATCTTGAACTCTAAGTTAAGTTTATAACTTAAAATTTAATATACTTTTTAGCTGACGGGGACCTGGCACTGGGAAGGTTAGTTCTCGCGCCATTCCCTCTTCAGGCAAAGATTTAGAAGGTACACGATCCTTCTAAGGTTGAAAAATCTTTTATCACGCCAGGGTGTCAACTTGCCGAAGAAGGCCGAAAGTTTAAAGTTGTCTACTTTCTCCGTTCCTGGGCCAACTCATTTTCGGATCTAGCTAAGTTCATACCCAGACAATCAAATTCGATTGAATCTTAAGAGTGCTTGTTTATTAGCAAATTGACTGTTGCCGGAAATAGACTGTTCGCCGATTGAAATAGTCCAATTAGAAGCAGCTTACAATCGGATATGTCTATACTGATAATTCAACAGCCAGTGAAATTTAAAAAGCAAATGCTAGGTTCGATTCTCCATCGCTACTCAGAAATTCTTGGTTGTCCCACGCTTGTGTCTAGACGAAAAACGTCTTTTCTAACGAAGAAGGCACTTTCCATGTGGGTCGCCCTATTGCAACTGTATCCTGTTCAAACTGGCAAACATTTTCGATTGAAATCTGACGTATTTTCGCAGTTCAGCAACATGCGACGTATTGCAAATTCAAACCCTTTTGTCTTTACATACCTGGCGCCACTTCCGAGGTTTTTAAAAACAAAATCAATACTCCAGTTCGTATCATAACCTGTATTTGAAAGTCACAAAATATGTTTATCAAATAAAAATTTTTATAGAATTCAGAACTTCAAGTATTCTCCTCTAAATGAGTGTAACATGCTTAAAATCACAGAAAACTTTACAAACGAGTTGGCATGGGCCCAAAACTTCTGTGTCAAGAGAAAACCAGTTTCTCATCAAAGTTTCGGTTTTTACCCACAAAATTTGGAAGGACGTTTTCATAAGCACTCCTAACGTCTCGTGTCTTAAATAGGGGAAATGCACATTGTAGTGTTTGCATCGATTTGAACTCAAATTTCCCTTTAAATCCGTGTTTTTTACCTTCAAAATAACGGAAATCAGAGTAACTTTGGCTGAAGTTTGGACCAACCTTGGTGGCAATTTCGGACTGAATGTCAAATTACATTTATGAATAAGCTGATATAATGAGTAAACCCAAGGCAAAAAAGCTGAACGTCGTCGAGCCAAGGCGGAGTGCGCCGGATAGATGTGACCAAATACAGTTGCGAAAGGCTAAGCTAACTAATACACTTTGCCTCAATCCTCACTGTTTTGCTTGAAGGAATAGAAGAATGAAACATCATAACTTCTTTGGGTTATAAAAAGAACAGAACTTTGTTTCCAAAAGGGAAAAGTTTTTGTACTCACACACACTGTTGTCATTTTAAGCAAGTCCTCCCTCAACATGGTAATTTCAGCCTTCTCTAAAATGGCAACCAAAGAAAACTGCAAATAAATTAGCCTTGGAAAACCTGCGGTTTTAACCACTAGGATTAGCTGGGATATCTAACAATCCTAATTGGCGTAAATGGCCAGTATCATTTGTTATAGTCGCGGCGGTTTGATCAAGTGATTCTTACAGTCTTACTTTTGTTTTATTGTTTTCAAAGTTCCTAAATTCTTAATTTCACAATTGTTATCAATAGCTATGCGAATGCGCCACACGCCGCCAACATTTAGCGGTTCTGCCTTCTTAAAACCAGAATTAGTTTAAATAATTCTCATCAACATCCAAAGTTTTTCACCCACTAACTTAATTTTACTGATTAATTTTGATGTTTTCATGCTGACTGAGGAGATAAACCTAAAATTCAGTGTTACGTGAGACAAAATGATTTTAAGAAGACACCTATAAATGGATTATGTATAGAAAACTGATCTACTTACGTTAATGGGGGCCACTCTGAATTGGTCATCATTTGATATACCTGTAGATTAACGTGGACTGCTTGCTTGAACGTCGACAACACCCCTTGCCTAATAATTAACAGAAAAAAGGTTTAACTCCGCTATAGGGAATCTTTTTGGATGATAAATTGAGACATGCAATTTGCAATACCGGTCCATCGTCAAATAACTATGTGTATCGGTTTTCTCATTAAAACTGCATCTGTGAGAGCATGAAATTTTAATTTTAATTTTTTATCAGATCTTCTTGTTACTTACCATACTAAGCAAGAATCCGTAAACGCTTTCGTCTCTCGCTTTTTCAAGAAAATTAGAAAATTGTAACCTTACTCTTTAAAAATATACCTTTCAAAAAGTTTTGCACATCTAAATTCGTCTTAGACACTTAATCAGTATTCAGTGTTAAAGCTTAAACAACCCAACCATTAATGAGTGTCAATCCCTCGTTCCATCGCTCTAACAAAGGCTAGCGCTTTGAACATCAGCTTTGGGAACCCTTTATATCCGCAAACCCAGTTGATAAAAACAAACCATCTCGTATTTCCCTCCTATGACGTGGCACCATAATTTCTTTAAGAACTTTCTTCCTTCAATTTCTGACTGTGCTGAATACCTTTTGCAGAGCCTAATTTTTTAGTAACCAGGTTTAGAAACTCAGTGAAAATAAAAGGAGTGTATTAAGCTTACAGGAATTCTGCACGTCTTCGTCTTTGGATTGAGAACCCTCTTGATGTATAACTATCAATGATTAATCCATGTATGAATTTCTAATTACTTTTAAAAAACAATAGACAACATATTTCAACCAGTCCGGCGCACCTTAGACCTTCTAAGACAAGTACTTCCAATTTCAAACAAAAGCATCCTACTTTAGACACGAGTGTCTGTTTTTGGACACACATCCAGCAGAATTCCTATTGTTCTCGCGATGTTTACCCGCAATGGCGAAAGTATTATAGATCTGAAATATTTATGGCGAAGCATAATCAGAGAGGCTCTCATTGGTCGAAGAGCACGCGCGCTTTCCTCCGAAGGGAATACTGCCTCAGCTCAATAACTTGTCAAGGCGTCATACCAGCGTCATTGGACTGTTTTAACCCATACCTGCCAAAATATGGTTCCTTCATAAACTCTTGAAATTTTGCTGGTTCTGTTATTCCTTTATGTGTTTTGTTTTCGTTTTTATTTCGCTTTGTTTTTCTTTTAATTTTTTTTTTACCATTGTTTTGTTTTTGTGGGTGTATCGAGTCTATTTTTGTTATTTCATTCAATATCTTTAAAGTTATCAACACCTGAGAAGTGTTTAACTAATATTTGGTGGCCAACAGCAGATAGAATTAAAAAGCCTACGATGCAAATTAATCGAAATACAACATAGTTCAATCAATCGGAAGGTGCTGATAGGAAAAAACCTTCAACAAGGACCTTTTAATAATTACCTATACAAGCGCACTTTGGGTGTCAGTCTCTTGGCAAATAAAAGGTGTCATCACAAAATAGCAAGATATCTATATATTTTAATTTTCTTTCCTGTGCTAAATTTTTTCCTTCAATGTATTGTTTTAAGAGGAAATGCCTCCGCGAAATACATTAACTTGCCAAAATAATTTCACTCCCGCGATCTCTTAGATCTAAATGGTAGCGCCAAGTTATCAAGCATTAATTACAAGTAAGTCATACAGCAATAAAATTGTGCCAAAGGTCAGTTCGACTTGCGAAGATTGTATTTCACAATCATAACCTAAAGTTTATGGAAGCCATTCCCAGACCAGAATTAGAAGATAAGTAGGTATGAAACTGAATAATTCCTCTCATGTTATCAGAATAAGTTTTAAAAATAACATCGTTAAAGTTGGCGGTGATCACCAGCGAGGATTACTTATACACAGAACGTCATCAACAACTTAACAACAGAATTATACAAGGATGAAGCACGTTTCAGTGATCCGAACGATACCAGAAAAACAATTTAAATACCTTTCTCAATTGGTCCCTCTGCCTGTAAATCGATTCTTTTCAAGCAAATTTGAGAGTCCCTAAACATACACCTTCGCTCCGTGATGACAAGGAAAATAAAGAGGAAGAAGATGACGGGGATGATTATTTCGCATAAAACAAAGCATTATAATTTTACTTCGAAGCAAGCCAATAAGAGGACAAGAAGATTGTGGGCTTGCAACCATCTAGTATAGCATTAAGTGAGTCTCAACCAATAGCAGTTAATTTAAACAGTTTTGAGCTAATTGTAAACATATTTTATGTTATAATCATTACTTTTCGTTGACACCGCTTTATCTTAGTTTTACGTAACCTAGTGGGCCAATTTTGGTCCATTCTTTTCTAATTTAGGGTTCTTAAAAGCGAGTTGGGAAGCGAGTGCTCTCACCATTGCCCCATCCCTGCTCCCGTATATGTAGGGATAGAGCCACTGAAGTACAACAAAAACCCGACTCCGATCGAGATACCATTGTCTCTCTTAAAGAGTACATATTCCCCAGCATGGATTTTAGCAAAATTCAAGACGTAAATTGGAAGCCAACAACATGAGAAGGAGAAGAGAGTTACTACTGAAGTCTTTGTGACTTTCACGTCCGTATATTCACCAGGTGGCCCTGGAGGTTATTTTTCTGCAAGAAAATACGATTTGATCTTGAAACAGCGCGGCAGACTTTGATGTAGCACACTGCAATGACCGTGAATGGGGTGATAATATAAATACAGTGAGTTAAGATCAAAAATGTAATGTTGTCTCTGCTCAAACAAACTGCTTCACCCGCATGGAACTTATATCTTCCGCCTTTAATGAAAAATGGCGGCGCAGATCCTGGGAAAGCTGCGAACCACGCCATGACAATGTAAATTAAAATTGTTTCGTAAACAGCGTACGGTACTTTACAGGTTTCACAACACAGAAATATCGATTCACTGCAATTATTCCAATGGTACAATCGCAAATGTGTACACTCCAAACCCTTGAAAGCAACAAATAGTTTCACTAAACTTCCAATGGGCGATAACAAAAGTTGCAACTGTTAAAGGCATACAACAAGTCGAAATTAGAATATCGCTCACAGCCAGAGATCACAGAATATCACTCACAATGCCCAGAGGGCATCTTTCAAGCTGAATGCAACTAGGAAATAATATCTTTTGTTCAGTTGTATAAGTCAATAAAAGCAACTTTTTTTTCAATTTTTGTCAGTCGCGGAAGTAATTGGTGTCTATTGTATTACATAAAATGCAAATCTTCAATTTTACCTTCCCACAAGACGTCTTTAACAAAGAAAGAGGGAACTATTTTTCGCACATTCTAACTTACACACTTATTCCAAGCAAAAATACTAAAAGGGAATTGAAGTTTTAACCTGAGTTGCTAATTTTTCCAGATTAACAAAATGAAAATAAAAAATGCTATGAAAGGATGAAAAGCTAGAAACTAGCGGATTTTGGATGATTAAAAAAAGTTGAAATTATAAACACGTTTGGAGGTAAGTAATGTATTGTGTATTCAAAATTAACACCTTTTACATGTTGTCATCTATTTCTGCAAACTTCATCTTAGCTTTGAACGGTTAAAAAGTCACGGTTCGCAATTTTTCCTTGTAACACCTGTCTCAGCCATTAGCCGTGAAACGTGTTATACGTGAAGCGCTATCGTGATCGAGATACGTAGACGTTTTACGCAAACTTTGTGTGTCATACTCAACCGTGAAACGTGAAACAGGAGTGTAACACCTATCTCAGCTATTAGCTGTGCAGTGTGCTATAAGTGATACGATTCAGTTATAGAGATATGTAGACGTTATACGCGAGTTTTGTGTGTCATAATCAAGCGTGAAACGTGATAGTGAGCATGAAGAGATATACTCTAGTCAAATGAAATATGCGAGTGGGAAGTCATACATAGGTGACAAACGTAAAAGTGGTTCATTAAATTGAAGAACGTAGAAGAGTTGGGGAAACCATATAACCATATAAATTTTAAAGCGGAATTTTTTTCCTCTTTCCCATGTCTACAGGAACTTGATGTTGCGGCAGATAAATTTCACTGCACGAGGCTCCCCTTTTAAACCCTTTTCATTAATCTTATCATCAGTTTTTTTTATCTTGGCACGAATGTTATCTATACTCCAAAGCTGATGTGGTTTTGACAACTAGTAAAATATTTGATTATTTTCTAAGACAAAATTTTAAGGCGTTTACCATATGATGGTGAAAATAAAAGAGCATGAAAAAAAATTCTTCCTTGTCAGCATTAAAGTTCAGAATTCAGTATGTAGATGTTGGCGAACAGTAAAATAAATATCGTTTTTAATAAAGTCATTATGTAATACAATTACAAATTGCCTTCAAAAGTCGAAGAGCTGTGTCGCTTGCCAACAATCTGCGCGGAAACTTCAACATCTGTATCTTTGCGCTGAGAGTGAATTTCTATACAAAGTTTATTTAACATTGTGAGCGCTGTGATTCGCCGATGCTTCTGATATATCAGAGTATTAACAACGCACTGCTGACAACATGAAAACTGTATCCTTTGCCTTGTCCAACACGGGGAATGGATTTAAGACGGTAATTTCAAGTTTTCTAGAAATTGCCGCTGAAGACTTAAGAGGAAATATAGTGCACACCAACTACAAAAGACACTGAGCACTAGTGCCTAGGATGTTAAAAAATACTTTAACAGGAACGCACTACCCGCACAGTTTAGCACTTAGAAACAATTTGAATTATGTTTCGTTTTACCTTCATTTTTCCGTGTGTGTCTATTCACTTATTGTGAATAAAAGAATAGTAGTGAGGGACTCGCCTGCGGTTCATGTGCCAACAAAAAACACTATTTAGAGGCACATTAGTTACAAAAAATCATGGTTCGCTTTCACCCGGTGAAATATTTCGTTTTAGCTCGAAATACCCGGTGAGATATTTCGTTTTAGCTCCGAAAACGAAATATCTCACTTAAATATCCTTGTACTCCCGTCTAAACTGCTAACTCATAGCTGCATATATGATGAGGTTTATACCGCTACTTAAATATAACAAGAATGCGTAAGTAATGTAAGCCC
>NC_142520.1:3369700-3382200 GCF_964205215.1 Stylophora pistillata
GGCGAGTGCAGTTACGGAAACATGGACAAAAGCACTCGTGCCCTTGTATGCGATTTCCTCTACTTTGAACGACACGAGAATAACAATCATGCAAAAAGAAAGCATTTTCGGAAAAAAAAAAAGTCTTGAGTCCTTTTTACTTAGCTTCATTGAAAGTGAGGATTATTAGAACACGGAAATGGCGATACATGTGTGTGAAACGTGATGCGTTATCAAATAAACCCACTAAAAGCATTATAGAAGGATAGAACTCAATTTTGCAGTACATTTTATTGAAATGATAAAACATCCGGGTCAGTCTCTACCAAACAAAACTCCTTTAAGTATACTTCTTCTCCAGCACTATCCTTTTCCTCCCAACCGAATCGAAACTTCTGTAAATGGAAATAGCAAACAGCTGTTTTCTAGGTAAATAGCGCACGTTTGACACGATTTTGTTTGTACAGTATAACATGGCGTTTAGGATTACGAAATTGCAGTATTTTGTTCCAGTTGAATTGCCTCGTCTTTCTTAGATTGCTTTTTATTCCAGCATTGAAATAACTCGCATTAATTATAACAAATTTTACGCCGACTACGTGTTTAACGGAAAAGACATGAGGCCCTTTGATAAATGCTTACCTCAGTAACCTAGTTCCCTTTAGTTAAATTCCATATCGCAAGAGATGAACAAGTGTCGAGCTTGCTTTCTAAAGTCGCCGAAAGTTGAAATACCCTTTAAGTTTCACGTAACTTTTTTATAGCTTTTTCCTTTGCGAAATTTTGCAAAACATTGGAATTATTCAACTCTGTGCACACAAAGCAATATGCAGCCAAAATGGTCAGAAGTGGAATAACATTGTGAATGTACTTACTGCAAGCTAATTTTGCGTTAATATTACGATGTACTATAGTTAATTAATAAATATATTTGAGAAAAATCCTTACTCCGGCTTTGATTGTCTATGTCAGAGTATGGCTACATACATCTTGCTCCGATGCTTTTCCAACAATTTTTTTTCAAACTTCCTCTCTGCGCGCAACATTTCCAAGAGGCAGCTTCAGATACCACTGTGCGGTCCAACTCAAAAACCTGTCGAGAAAACGTAGTTCTGACAACCAAGAACGCTCTCGCAAAAGCGAACTGGGGAGAATGTGACTGAAAAGCAATCACTTACCTAGGAAGTACCACCTTGCTCACCACGGACGTTAGGGTTTCGCCAGGGTGGCGGCCCACAGCATGAGCTCGTTATTACTATAATTCTCCGAGTACGTGTGAAATGCTCCTTATTGGAATCAGTCATTATTCAATGCCTAGGAGGGGAGGGGAGGGGCATATTAGAGGGGGATCCCATGGTTTTCAAGGCTAACTGAGGGAGACTCAGTCGTCACCAGCAAAGTAGAAAGGGAAACTAGAAAATTTCTGTTAAAAGCTTTTGAGCAGACTGTCACCACAAAACAGTCATGAATTAGAAACGCCAATTCATTTTGAAAACTGCATAATTTTGTCCTTGTGGCTAGTCGTCTTCAAATCATGTTGCATCGTCTGTAAGTTAAAATAACATCTGAAAAGGCGCCAAATCACATCCCTTCATTATTCTAAGCACCCTTTCAGTGTCTATCTGGACAAGTATAAGGGGGGGAGGGAGGATCAACCCGCTCGAGACCTGAAATATGCAATTGTTGCATACATAACTTTATTACCGTTCGAATTTCAGAGTAGCACGGTGGTGAAAGTTTCTCCAAACAAAATAGCTAAATAAATAAATAAATGAGTAAGTAAGTCCATTATTAAACTACACTAGATGAAACTAATTAAAAATATGTTGAGTGAGATAAAGAGAAATGTCGAGTTACTTAAGAACAAAAGTGATCAACAATATTTCCAGCAAGTATCGCGGAAGTCTAAGAAATAAATTTCGTCTTCAAAATCTTTAAATTCAATGAGAGCTCGCTCAAATTCGTCTAAATTGTTCCATCTTATCGCAGCAGAATATGACAGGTAAAATATATTTAACAATTATTCGCCGAAGGTGAGGTGAATATCGTCGAATAATCCCCGAGACGAAGTCGAGGGGATTATTCGACAATATTCACCGAACCTGAGGCGAATAATTGTTTTAGTATAATTTCAGAGCTGAACAACAGAGAAATTCCTAAAATCATAACATTTTAGTAACATTTATTAACATTTTATTTTAACATTTTATATAAACCGCGTGGAGCGGTTTATATAGCATCATATAAGGAACCGCTCGACCAATCAGATTGCTGGAAACTCTGCTCAGCTCTGAAGTTATACTAAAACATAATAATGCGTAACTACCGTAATGCATGTTACACTTTTTTAAGTGATGACGGCGTTCATATCTTGAATACAAGCCATATTAATATACAATCATTTGGCTCAAATGAAAGGTCGTATGCAAGTTCTTCTTCAGAGATCAGCTCAGAAAACTAAAAAAAAAAAATGTTCCGTATTTGCTTTTTTTTTCTTTTTTCGTTCGCCACAATCCTGTGGCGCGCTGAGGAATTCCTCGCGTGTCTGCAAGATGTCTTATGCCCAAGTATCTGTTTTTCATCTTAGTTTTTGATGCAGTTATTTACTTCCTTTTACCTTTTCTATCATTCTCTCTCAGCCTTGAAGTTACGAGCCTCTGCTGCTTTTAATAAATAATGAAAATCTTCGTCTTCTTCTGAGAACCCTGACACAATTCTCTCCAGCCGTTGTAACAGGTCCTGCTTTCTCTTACGTAATTTACGGAGAGAAGACTCTATGATATCCTCTTGGAATCTTTCTTTCATTTCTTCTGGACGTTTGCTGCTGCATTCGTCATTGTTTTCACCTTTCAGAGATTTTAACATGTTGCTTATCTTGTCAAAAAATGATTGTTTCTTTGTGCTGCATTGCTGTTTATTTATTGTTCCTATTGATCTTTTCTCCCTCAAAGCCATGATAGCTTGACTTATGAAATCAAGGTTCAGATTCGAACTGTTTTTGGAGTCAAGGCCAACGTTTCCTGATTCTTTGTCTTTCACTTCTTCTGATTTTACGGAGGTTCTCGACTGTTTCAGTGTGTTACTGATTGCATCGAAAAATTCTCTTCTCTCTTTTGAGGTCGAGCAACGGTCCTCATCAATAAGTTCATACAACTCATTTTCGTTCACATTGTGCTTGGCATGCCAGAGGGCATCGTTGATTATGCCGATAAAAAAGTTCATGCACAGGATAGTAATAATGGAAAGAACCAAGAAGGCAAATCTTTTGGCGTATGTGGTATTAGCCTCTGCTAGTTCATTAATTGATTCAGCTTTCACCCGACTAAGTGCTAGCTCAAGTTGGAAATAAGCTCCATTTAGCACCGAAGAGTAGCGCTCAGATACAGAGCCAAACATCAAGACGCCACAATGCAAAAATGCCACAAAGAAAATTGATAAAACAGAGATAAACGGGGTCAAAGATCGTGTAGATATCTTCAATGTTTTGGAGAATAATAGAACAACATGGTTGTTAAAGCGAATGATTCGCAAGAGCTTGGTAGTGACGATGAAAATTAGGATACCAAAGACGGCATTTTCCACTTCTTGGCAGGTGATAGCTTGTTGGAAACTTGGATTTGCGTAGATGTTTCTATGCAGTTTGCCCAAAGTTGAAATGACTTTACTCTGTCGTATTATGTACATCACCACGGCAAACAGAGAGAAAACAATTTGGAATATTTCGATCCAATTCCACATGGACTTGAAATATCGAGAACGATGATTGCAAAGCCTAAAGCTTTCTTTCCCAAAATACACAAAAACAGATACAATGAACAGAAACGTGCAAATCAAATAAAACTGATACGAAGATGCGTCAGTAGAATCAACTGGTAGAATATAAGTTTGCATGGAAGCTGTTTTCAGCCCAGAAGCTTGAACCTCGTAAAAGTATGTGACAACACCTAAAACATTTACCGTTGGATTAAAAGTAGAAAACTCTGCTATGACCAATAATTTGGATATATCAACAAAGTTGAAATGGTAAATTAGCCACCGTAATGATTACAAAAGCTGACGTTTCGAGCGTTAGCCCTTCGTCGGAGCGAATAGAGGAATTGTGGGTTGTGTGTGCTTTTAAAGGCAGAAAATGGAGCTACGTTATTGGTGGGAGCATGACAACGAGAAAAACATGAATAAATTAGTGGAATGGAAAGCGTTCGTTGATCCCTGTGGGATTTAGACTGCCGGTTTGAAAGATGAGCTTTTGTTCAAGATTTTTACGGCTTTCCGTGCCACCTAAGTGCAAGGAAAGACCGCAGATTGCCATATGTTGCTTAGAATGATTAGGTAAATTAAAATGTCTAGCGACTGGTTTCGATGTGTCCTTGTCATTCCTTTCCACGTCTCGAAGGTGTTCTCGGAATCGGTCACCTAGTCTTCTGCCTGTTTCGCCGATGTATATCTTTTTGTAATAAGTGCAAGTTATGCAATAGATTACATTGGCGGAGGTGCACGTGAAGTGATCGGTGATCTTGATGGATCGTTTAGGTCCCGATATTTTATCAGTGTTGTGAATGAAAGGACACGTTTTGCATCGTGCACGAGCGCATTTAAAAGTGCCTGGTTGGTCATTAGTCAACCATTAGTCATTAGTCAACCAGGCACTTTTAAATGCGCTCGTGCACGATGCAAAACGTGTCCTTTCATTCACAACACTGATAAAATATCGGGACCTAAACGATCCATTAAGATCACCTCTGCGATACTAGTGCAGCGCTCTACCAATTGAGCAGTCCCTCCCCAGGTAGGAGGAGGTAACGTGAACATGGAATAAGTCATCTAAAGGAGAGACATCATTCATCAAAATTTCACGCCATCACTGAGTTGTTACCCTTTCGGAAAGGCGTTACAATCTTTCTTAAGATAGTTGTGTACTCTAGTCTGAATTGCCTATTCATGACACCATATATGAAGGGATTGATGGTACTAATCAAATAGATTAATGAGGTGTAAGTGAGGTACGCGGCGTCAATGATATCAGTTACACATACAGGCAGCCAACAACATGAAAATCCGACCATTACTGCTGCCAAACTTTTGGTCACTTTAGCCTCTTCCACATTTGCTCGGAGTTGCTGGAAATTATTCTGGTCTGAGAAGACGCGATTTGCACGTGACACTGCGCGGAACACTTTGACGTTACAGATTGATATGACTATTAAAGGGATTCCTATATACCATTCAATGAAGAAAGTGAAAGGAATGTTGCTTTCAAATGAGTACGAACACATTGCTTTCTCAGGTTGGAATTCAAATCCTGATTCTTTATCGAAGAAGAATGGTGGCATAGACCCTAACAAGGCTATGCACCATACAATAGCGATGTACATCACAATACGGTTCTTTTTAAAAATGACAGTATACTTGTTTGATTTAACGACGCGGAAATATCGACTGATTGCAATTATTCCCATGGTATTTAAGGAAGCCATCCCAAAAAATGAACACTTCGAAGGCAAAAAACTCGCAAAAGCTTTCGCCAAGAATCCACCGGCCACGAAAAAGAGTTACAACGGTGAATGGCATACAGCAGGTGGACATCAGAATATCGCTGACAGCCAATGCTATCACGAACATGTTGGAAAGCGTGCGGAGTCTGTGGTTTCTGTACACGGCGTAATATGTGAAGAGATTGCCAAAGAAAGCCAAAAAATTGATAACAGCAAGAGGAGGAGAAGGTGAATGAGTAAGAATTGTTTTCTACCATATTAACGGTGCAATACTAATATACTGTAAGATAGCTCTCCTGATTAAGAATGATATGGCAGAGATAGGATGTCAATCTTACTTAAGATTGATATCTATTTATGAATACTCACGCGAACCACATATTTTTTTTTTATAGCTAACTTCATTTTTCAATTTTTTTTTCTCCTTAAGGTTTTGTTTAAATAATTCGCCTGCGGCATTCCATCGATTTTAACTTCTGATTATGGTGTGTTGGCGAAACTCTCATAAACATTTGGTTTTTAAGAGGCAATCAAATATTTATATAATTGCGTAAGTATATATTTTTAAAATGTTGTATTTGCATTTAAGCAAAAAAAAAATTCAAATTTTTAATCATCCGCAAAAATTTTCATTTTCAAGTACGAAGTCTACACAACGTTAATAAAAAGTACATTTCTTTCCGAACCATTTCGTTCAAAAAACCGTATATCCAGGGGTTTAACACTGCGCTGGTGTAAGCTAGAAAGGTGTAAAATTAGTACACTTCGCGGGGAAACCACTTAGTTCTTGTTGTATCGACAATATCTATAATAACGCATGGTACCCAACATAACGAAAACCCTAAAATGATGATGAAAACAATCTTGGATAGTTTAACTTCCTCCCTGCTCAAAATCGATCTTGAATCGTGTTCCCCTCGCGTGGTTTCATATTCTCAGCGGTGAGTGCGAATTGTGTGTAAAACTCGCGCGTAACACGTAAGGATGACAACAGCGGGGATAATCACGAAGAAAATACTGAAGATAATCGTGAAGCGAAGACTGTGTTCGATGGTGGGGAAAATCATAACACAAATAGCTTTTGCAGGGTGGAAAACATATCGTGACGAGAGTGAAATAACCAGAGTTCCCATTATGATAGCTGTGAAGAGGCTGACAGCGACAATGATAAGTAAAGTTTTCTGCTTCGTAAAAAATCTTTTGTATAAACGCGGACGAACCACGTTTAAGTTTCGATTTGACGCTGTTAAAGTTATGATTTGAAGCGACTGGAAAACCAATAAGTGAATACTAAATCCTTGAATTTGACAAGCTAATTCACCAAATGGCCAGTGGTCCATAATTAAAGCTCCCAGAGTGAGAGGCATGGCAATTGACGCGAGCAAAATATCTGTCACACACAGTGTAACGATGAACATGTTTGTTATCGTCCGCAGAACTTGCTTTCTGTAGATTGTTATACAAACCAACACATTTCCTCCGAGAGATAATACATTGATGATGAAGAGCAAGCAGATTTCGACGACTTTTTGGGCCAAATTCCGCGATCCCAATGTATTTTCTCCAAAGAAATATTTGACATCTTTGATCGTGACCCAAAGCCACTGCAAACGAGTGGAAGCTGATGTATCTGTCTTTGAATTTCCTTAATATCAAGTTTGTGGGCGGGGTAAACATCCTACTTAAAAGAGCAGAAATTTGCATTTCAGTGTCTTAACGAAGCAATTGTTTTCATGCATCACTGCACCCTTATTCAGTTTCTTTCTCCGAGGTGTTCTCGAACCGTCACCTTTGATTTACTGTTACCGAGTCAAATAATTCTGTAGTATCCGTTATCTCCAACGCGACTGAAGGGTGGCCTTTGCTATCAGTTTAATGTTTCTGATCTTTTCTAGAATTTTCTGAGGGAAACTAGTGGTTTAATAATGAGTGACAGGAAATGCGTAATCACGGCTAGAAGGAGGCCGTGCGCGTGGCCCTTCGCGGAAGAAAAGGAAAACTGAGGCATTGACGCGGAACGTGAGACAATGCTGGAGTAAATATCTGCGTCACGCAACACTATTGGACAAAGATTTAACCAAACACGTTTTGGCGCGAAAAAACTGATTTTGAAGTAGAATTGAAATGAAAGGATGACAGACAAATTTTAGGCTTTGTTTCGCTCTTCAGAGCTCTTCCACCCACGATTTGACTAAGAATAACCGATGTCTAATTAGGTCCAGGCCAAACTCGCCTTTTCTAAAACGGCAATTCTAAAACGTAAAGAAAAACCTTCTTGAACAAAAGTCTCAATGAGAGAAAACAATGGCTTGCACTAAATTAGATGAAAGGGTCAAAGTTTTCCATTTTAATTGCAGTCCTTCGCCGCAAAATAACCATTTCTAGACAAGACGGTTCAATTTTTGTTTTGTTTTGTTTTTTTTTCGGCTGCGGAGGTTAATCTCATAATGAAGCACTATAATTGCTTGTTTTTCTTTGGGCTCATTCTCGCTGTGAAGACCTGTTAACATCCCGGGTGACGCAGGAGTTGCATCGTTGAATTGTCGTTCAGTCAATACCTCAAAACCAGCTGTTACTCGCGTGCTCTAGCTCACGTGTAATTGTATTTCCCCAGGTGAAGTTATATAACTATTTCTGGAAAATGGCGGAAATCGAACGAAGAGCCTTGGTTGGCTTAGCGATCTCGCTTGTGCTCGTTTCAGACGCTTGGTTGGTAAATGGAAATTTTAGCTGGTAACCGGCATATGTAAATGACAAATTATCTTAAAAACATTGCTTTACTACTTACAATAAGCGGAGAGAAATTACTCAGTCTATTTACAGGTCAATTTCACCACTCATCTAATCAAAGACGCACCAGTCTGACAAAATATAACACGCGTGCATCACCTCATACTACCCGACTACTTAGAGTTACAGCTATTGTTACCAAAAGTGTAGGAGAGCGAAAATGATATAAATACTTAGATGTATATAATATTAGTATTTTACAACAAAACGTTGCATATGTGACTGAAACGTCTATTATTAAAAAAGTTAAGTCAAGTAGATTTCGATTTTACACGTACACGTGTCTAAATCGTTACAAATGGTATGAAAAAAAAACAACAACATCGATGTCCCTTTCACAAATCACTGTGTACGTAATTCAGCATCTCGAACGATAACTCAACAGCAACCACAGGGAGCCCATACAATCTGTTTGTGTAGCCGACCGTTGTTTTATAGTGAATGTATCAGATTTACCGTTTGCCTCACCTAGAGTGATATATTGCTGACTATATGTACATAAATCATTGATAAATAAACGTTGAATTACTTTACCTGTGGTGCATAGTCGTCCTTTTGCCTCAAAAAATGGGTTTTTTTCAGCGATTTTGAATAAGTCTGATTTCTTTAATGCATTACATTAACGACGAAATCAGACTTATTCAAAATCGCTAAAAAAAAAACTATTTTTGAGGCAAAAGGACGACTATGCACCACAGGTAAAGTAATTCAACGTTTATTTATCAATGATTTATGTACACAGTCAGATATATATCACTCTAGGTGAGGCAAACGGTAAATCTGGTACATTCACTATAAAACAACGGTCGCTACACAAACAGACTGTATGGGCCCCCTGTGCAGCAACACTCTTACAAGTTCATTTTCTCGTAATACTCAGTCCCAGGCCTCTGTCTCAAGCCTTCCTGGCCACTGGATCCAGTCCCGTTGTTAAGCTCACATGTGCTATTCTGGGAGAGGTAGGTGAATGACACACACGTCATCTCTACGAGGCAGTAGGCCATACACTTCCACGAAGAGGTCACGTGATATTCCAAATGAATCATGTGACCCGTCAATGCTAAAGGAACGCCGGCTTTTGACACGGGGAGATAGAAGAAAGCGTCCTCGTAATGGATCGCCGATTTTTCTAAGATTTGAGTTTAAATAGGATATCAAATGTGGCACATTGCCTTCATAAGGTATTAAGGTGGCTCAATAAAAACTGACTTCTTTTATATTGTTTTAATTTTCTTCGTAGTGTTTTCCAGATTTCTCATTTACAGTCAATTGGAAGTCAGGAGAAATCTGTTTCGGTCAGGGTTTATCAGATTTAAATCAGTGAACAAAATGATGGAGAAGAGGCCATCATCCAAACAGCTAATGAGCAGAATAACGATGATATGAAAAAATTTCAATCACAGCCTCTCCGGCGAAAGAAACTGTTGTGTATTGGGGTTCGATATGACTATGGAGTAATATGTGAATCAGACCAAGTGCTTTGCACATTTGTTTTATTGGAGTGCGATGAACCTAATTAGATAAAATGATATGCATATGGATAATCACATGACTGCGGTCAAGGGTATGCTGACCAATAAAATACAGGTTATCTAATAGCTGAGGTATTTATTCAAATCGGAGCAAACGCTACAGAAGCATTTTCAGACAACGCGGATCCGTGACTAGTAACCAGGCCTCGACGTCTAGGCAGTGGATGAAGGATCTAAGCACAAGATTAAATGACCTGATGTATTCGTTTCAGGATGTGTACGTTAAGGAAAGGTTAATTGCATGCACTGTTGATTTCGTATGATCATGCACTTCCTCATGGAGTTCAAACCCAGCCGGTCCCAGACCTTCAGTTAGTAAAACGGAGCGCAATAGTGAAATTAGCAGCGCGACAGTAGAGACGGAGCGCAAAAAGTGGGAGGCTTGGGTCGAGTCGCGTAGCCTTCCTCCCTATTTGACTCGACCCAAGCCTCCCACTTCAATCGCGCGGACGCTGCTATTGTGCCTTTAGTTTTACTATTGCGTTCACCAACTCAACGCCTGCAACAGACTGGGCACGAAAACGAATTAAGAAACGTTTGAAAAAATCGAAAAACACTTTCCAATAATGGCATTCACCAGCTTGTTGTAAACCGATTCAGAGAAACCAGTGGATTACTTACCAACGCAATATCTTGTTTTCACTTCGGAAGGTGTCGGCTGAAGTTTGTAGACATAATATCCATAGCATTTCCTGACTTGCGCCTTCAATTCTGCAAAGCAGCAATTGCTGTTCCAACTAAAGCAAACAGTTCGGAGCACAACACCCTCCTCCATAGATGGGTGCCCCCCACGAAGCCAACCTGAGGACTGGGTTCCACATGTCCAGGGTTCCGTGCAGGAGCCTGGTAGCTAGCGAGAAATATGTTACAAGGCTTCTCAGTTAGTTGGATTTCTTTACTTTGGAACGGGAATTAGGAGCTCCTTTTTTCGATTTTGAAGAACGTTATGTTTGAGACTTCCACATACCATAAAGTACGTTTTCATTTTAGATGCTTACATTACCAACTTCATAGAGTGGGCTCCAGCATGCAAAGACATATTACCCCATCTCACTCTGACCTCTGAAACATTAAACGAAAGAAGGCAAATACTATAACTCTTGACTCTCTGCCCTACCGCTTCCCTCCCCCCTCTATACACACTTTTTATTTCGCTTTGACGCTCCTGAACCAATGCATTTCATAAACTTAAGATCAAACCTGCATTGGGCTCCATGTGGTCTTATCAACAAAGCGATACCATGTTCGTTCATCTATGCCACTGTCATTTTGAGCTGACACTTGGTTATGTATCACATGGGAAGCTGACCTTGTCCCATCAGCTAAGTCTTTGTACTCTGTGCACATCGAGTATTTACCTTGAATAAAATCAAGTGGACGTCCTTTTAAAATGTGTGGTTATCACTGAATCAGCTGTATACGCCTTGTCCAAGAACATGACACACTGGGCCGGCAAGCATTCGAGCCCAGACCCTTCGGCCCGGAATCCAGAGCACTGGCTATTAGACCACCGTGTCACCCAGTAGAAAAAGGTTTAAATGCTAAGCGTCATAATTGTTACCGAAGTGCTACCTAAAAATTGATCAGAGAACTGTCCGGTTCTTTTACTTACTGTGCAAATTCAATACAAATCTGTGAAAATCAGTGCCATGTTTGTTATTGGCCACACAATCAATTGTCCACGTGGTATTATTCCAAGGTGCAATGATTGACAGATTCAGTTTCAGGTCGGAGGTGCTGTTTTGAAGGACGACGCCATCTCTGACCCAGGCTACAAACGGTTCAGGGTAGCCGAAAGGCTCTGGACAGACCAAAGTTATGGAACTTTTATGATAAGCGTCCTTTATTGTCTGCTCCACTGGCTTGTTCTTCAGAAGAGCTAGAATGAAAGATATGTTAAAGAAAGATGAAATCCGTCTTGTCACTAGCAAGGGACAACAAATGTAAATTCCCCTCTTCCCCCCCTCTCTCTTGAATGAAAGAATGAATAAAGGAATGAATGAAGTAGAAAAAAGAACGAAATCGACTTCGTTTATACCTTACCTCTACTTTCAGAATAAACCTCTACTTCACATAATGTTAGGATCATTCCAGTTCCGTTAAGTCTAATATTTACATATCGTCCTGTTTTCCTCGGTTTGCAATAAAACGAAGCTTTGTGTAAAGTGGCCATCGAGTATAATCCACCACACCTTGGATTTGAGTTGCCATAATCCTCCAAGCCGTTTCCTACGGGGGAAAAACGTAAGTGAGAGCCCTGCGTTTTTCGTTGCAGTCAAGAACTTGGATATTCTTGAAGGGCTCTGATACATTAAGGTTCAGACCATAGCTTTTCAAAATGGAAAAATAAAGTTTATATCGCACGAGAGACTTGGAACTAAACTTAAGGAAAAAGAAAAGCTTATTTTATCCAACGTGAGCATTCAGCTTACCCACATGGATCTCTATGTTGTAGAGCCTATTCATACAACACTCGTCTACCCTGTTGACTATGAACACCTCCGACACAGGCTGACTTGATCCCAGATCCACTCGCCACCAGGGACCATTTTCTGATGATGTATGACTACAACTTAACTCATGATAGCGACTCTCAAGATTTCTATCCACTGCACGCTTTGCATTCGCTCTAATTGTGGACTGTGATGCTGATCGACCCGCGGCAATGTTTACTAATAAAGAACAAAACAAAGCAAAACAGAGACAA
>NC_142520.1:3387200-3442200 GCF_964205215.1 Stylophora pistillata
ATAGCCACCAGCCACCTCCATATCCACCTACCTACATTCTCGTATAGCCACCAGTCACCAGCCACCTCCATACCCACCTACGTACATTCTCATATAGCCACCAGCCACCTCCATATCCACCTACCTACATTCTCGTATAGCCACCAGCTTTGTTGTCTACCTACGTACACATCTTCATACCCACTTACCTGCATTCTCAAATAGCCACAACCCTTGTCAGTTGTCCACCTACCTACCTACCTACCCCCTTTTCCTACTTATACACATTCCCATATAGATACCAGCCTAATTGCCCACCTCCCCACCTTACAGCTACCTGTCTTCACTTATCCATAGCAGTTTATTCACCTGTTGGATTAGGATTCACGGACACCTCACAGATATTCAGCTTCTTGCTTCTTCCCGCTATTCGGATGTTTACATATCGACCTCTAAGTCCAGGGATGCATTCGAAGGATTTTTCCTGTGAAGACGTCATGGTGTATAGTCCCCCACACTTTTGGTTTGAATTTCCTCTGTTACCGAGATTGTCCCCTTAGGAAAGTGTAAAATGCCAGAAATAAATATAAATCTACAAAACTACTTATGAATCGATAAATGCACACTGCATAGGTAAAATACAGAGATGTTAATGTGTGAGGCGAGACCATGTAAGAGGATTGAATTCAACTAGGAGCGAAGGAACACTGACCGACTCTTATTTCAAAATCTGTTAATCCATCTGCACCGCTAATAATGTTTACCACATCCACAGTGTAGCTCGTCCCCAGATCCACACGCCACCAGGGATCTGTGAGGAGACTTGTTACTGCACACCTTCCTGTTGTTCCTTCAACAGCGAGTGCTGCCACTGAGCCATCGTCACCAGACATATTAGCCGGTTGTCTTAATGCCAAGTCAGCTGAGGTAAAAAGATAATTTAATACTTTGATACAATGGAATCTTGAACTCTAAGTTAAGTTTATAACTTAAAATTTAATATACTTTTTAGCTGACGGGGACCTGGCACTGGGAAGGTTAGTTCTCGCGCCATTCCCTCTTCAGGCGAAGATTTAGAAGGTACACGATCCTTCTAAGGTTGAAAAATCTTTTATCACGCCAGGGTGTCAACTTGCCGACGAAGGTCGAAAGTTTAAAGTTGTCTACTTTCTCCGTTCCTGGGCCAACTCATTTTCGGATCTAGCTAAGTTCATACCCAGACAATCAAATTCGATTGAATCTTAAGAGTGCTTGTTTATTAGCAAATTGACTGTTGCCGGAAATAGACTGTTCGCCGATTGAAATAGTCCAATTAGAAGCAGCTTACAATCGGATATGTCTATACTGATAATTCAACAGCCAGTGAAATTTAAAAAGCAAATGCTAGGTTCGATTCTCCATCGCTACTCAGAAATTCTTGGTTGTCCCACGCTTGTGTCTAGACGAAAAACGTCTTTTCTAACGAAGAAGGCACTTTCCATGTGGGTCGCCCTATTGCAACTGTATCCTGTGCAAACTGGCAAACATTTTCGATTGAAATCTGACGCATTTTCGCAGTTCAGCAACATGCGACGTGTTGCAAATTCAAACCCTTTTGTCTTTACATACCTGGCGCCACTTCCGAGGTTTTTAAAAACAAAATCAATACTCCAGTTCGTATCATAACCTGTATTTGAAAGTCAGAAAATATGTTTATCAAATAAAAATTTTTATAGAATTCAGAATTTCAAGTATTCTCCTCTAAGTGAGTGTAACATGCTTAAAATCACAGAAAACCTTACAAACGAGTTGGCATGGGCCCAAAACTTCTGTGTCAAGAGAAAACCAGTTTCTCATCAAAGTTTCGGTTTTTACCCACAAAATTTGGAAGGAAGTTTTCATAAGCATTCCTAACGTCTCGTGTCTCAAATAGGGGAAATGCACATTGTAGTGTTTGCATCGATTTGAACTCAAATTTCCCTTTAAATCCGTGTTTTTTACCCTCAAAATAACGGAAATCAGAGTAACTTTGGCTGAGGTTTGGACCAACCTTGGTGGCAATTTCGGACTGAATGTCAAATTACATTTATGAATAAGCTGATATAATGAGTAAACGCAAGACAAAAAAGCTGAACGTCGTCGAGCCAAGGCGGAGTGCGCCGGATAGATGTGACCAAATACAGTTGCGAAAGGCTAAGCTAACTAATACACTTTCCCTTAATCCTCACTGTTTTGCTTGAAGGACTAGAAGAATGAAACATCATAATTTCTTTGGATTATAAAAAGAAAAGAACTTTGTTTCCAAAAGTGAAAAGTTTTTGTACTCACACACACTGTTGTCATTTTGAGCAAGGCCTTCCTCAACATGGTAATTTCAGCCTTCTTTAAAATGGCAACCAAAGAAAACTGCAGATAGATTAGCCTTGAAAAACCTGCGGTTTTAACCACTAGGATTAGCTGGGATATCTAACAATTCTAATTGGTGTAAATGGCCACTATCATTTTTTGTAGTCGAGGCGGTTTGATTAAGTGATTCTTACAGTCTTACTTTTGTTTTATTGTTTTCAAAATTCCTAAATTCTTAATTTCACAATTGTTATCAATAGCTATGCGAATGCGCCACACGCCGCCAACATTTAGCGGTTCTGCCTTTTTAAAACCAGAATTAGTTTAAATAATTCTCATCGACATCCAAAGTTTTTCACCCGGTAACTTAATTTTACTGATTAATTTTGATGTTTTCATGCTGATTGAGGAGATAAATCTCAAATTCAGTGTTATGTAAGACAACATGATTTAAACAAGACACCTATAAATGGATTATCTATAGAAAACTGATCTACTTACGTTAATGGAGGCCACTATGAATTGGTCATCATTTGATATACCTGTAGATTAACGTGGACTGCTTGCTTGAACGCCGACAAGACCTCTTGCCTGATAATTAACAGAAAAAAGATTTAACTCCGCCGCAGGGAATCTTTTTGGATGATAAATTGAGACATGCAATTCGCAATACCAGTCCGTCGTCAAATAACTATGTGTATCGGTTTTCTCATTAAAACTGCATCTGTGAGAGCATAAAATTTTAATTTGAATTTTTTATCAGATCTTCTTGTTACTTACCATACTAAGCAAGAATCCGTAAACGCTTTCATCTCTCGCTTTTTCAAGAAAATTAGAAAATTGTAACCTAACTCTTTAAAAATATACCTTTCAAAAAGTTTCGCACATCTAAATTCGTCTTAGACACTTAATCAGTATTCAGTGTTAAAGCTTTAACAACCCAACCAGTAATGAGTGTCAACCCCTCGTTCCATCGCTCTAACGAGGGCTAGCGCTTTGAACATCAGCTTTGGGAACCCTTTACATCCGCAAACCCAGTTGACAAAAACAAACCATCTCGTATTTCCCTCCACTGACGTGGCATCATAATTTCTTTAAGAACTCACTTCCTTCAATCCCTGCCTGTGCTGAATACCCTTTGCAGAGCCTAATTTTTTAGTGACCAGGTTTAAAAACTCAGTGAAAATAAAAGGATTGTATTAAGCTTACAGGAATTCTGCACGTCTTCGTCTTTGGATTGAGAACCATCTTGATGTATAACTATTAATGATTAATCTATGTATGAATTTCTAATTACCTTTAAAAAACAATAGACAACATATTTCAACCAGTCCGGCGCACCTTAGACCTTCTAAGACAAGTACTTCCAATTTCAAACAAAAGCATCCGACTCTAGTCACGAGTGTCTGTTTTTGGACACACATCGAGCAGAGCGCCTATTGTTCTCGCGATGTTTACCCGCAATGGCGAAAGTACGGTGGCCCAGAAGGCTCAACGCAAACAAAAAATATACTGCAGCAAATAAAAAATAAACTGCAGCGACTAAAAAATATACTGCAGCAAATAAAAAATAAACTGCAGCGACTAAAAAATATACTGCAGCAAATAAAAAATCAAAACGCAAAGAAAAAAAGTACCGCAGCAAAAAAAAAATGCAACGCAAACAAAAGATACTGCATCAAATAAAATATGCAACGCAACCAAAAAAAAAAAGAAAACGCAAACAAAAAAATTGGAGCGCAACGCCAAGGAAGACTGGGTAATAGTTCTTAATTTCCCGCCAACACTCGTTCCATCCTTTTCTTGTTCCCCTTTCCGAAACCATGTTTTGCAGCGAACTTATGAAAGTACCATGCTGCTCCTTTAAAAATCGATAATAACTCCATTTTCATACCCTTGATGAAAGTGATCTTCTATAATCCTACGCAGATCGCTTTCGTCCATAACCAAAAGCGAGTTCCAGTTCATGCTGTTTTGGCGGGAAACTAAGAACTATTACCCAGTCTTCCTTGGCGTTGCGTTCTAATTTTTTTTGTTTGCGTTTTCCTTTTTTTTTTTTGCTTGCGTTGCATATTTTATTTGCTGCAGTACTTTTTGTTTGCGTTGCATTTTTTATTTGCCTCGACACTTTTTTTCTTTGCGTTTTGATTTTTTTTATTTGCTGCAGTATATTTTTTATTTACTCCAATATATTTTTTGTTTGCGTTGAGACTTCTGGGCCATCGTACGAAAGTATTATAGATCTGAAATATTTAGGGCGAAGCATAATCAGAGAGGCTGTCATTGGTCGAAGAGCACGCGCGCTTTCCTCCGAAGGGAATACTGCCTCAGCTCTATCACTTGTCAAGGCGTCATGCCAGCGTCATTGGACTGTTTTAACCGATAGCTGCCAAAATGTGGTTCCTTCATAAACTCTGGAAATTTTTCTGGTTCTTTTATTCCTTTATGTGTTTTGTTTTCGTTTTTATTTCGCTTTGGTTTTTTTTTAATTTTTTGTTTAGTTTTGTTTTGTTTTTGTGACTGTATCGAGTCTATTTTTGTTATTTCATTCAAAATTTTTAAAGTTATCAACAACTGAGAAGTGTTTCACTAATTTGGTGGCCAACAGCTGATAGAATTAACTTGAGCCTACGATGCAAATCAATCGAAATACAACATAGTTCAATCAATCGGAAGGTGCTGACGCACTTTGGGTGTCAGTCTCTTGGAAAAACAAAAAGTGTTATCACAAAATTGCAAGATATCTCCTTTACATCTGAAATATTTTAATTTTCTTTCCTGCGCTAAATTGTTTTCCTTCAATGTACTGTTTTAAGAGGAAATGCTTCCGCGAAATACGCTAACTTGCCAAAATAATTTCACTCTTAACAGGTATTTATTAATTTCCGGAGTGTTTTTTAATTTCAGGATTGAAAAACTCAACGATTATTTGTCGTAAGGTCCAGAAATTAAGATTATTAATCGCAAAGGGCTTCACTCACGATTATTAGTCACAAAGAGTGTACTATTGCGATTAATAATCGTGGAAAGTACGGCTATTAATCGTGACTTCATCATTAATGGTCGTGTTTGACGCGCTTTTAGACTAATAATCGTGCATCGTACGGTGAATAATCGCATCTGACAGCAAATATCATTATTAATCGTACTCCTCTCCAAAGAAAGTTCAACCAGAAATTTTGTTTTAAAGGCCACCATTACGACCAAAAATTCAGAAGTAAGTACTTCTTCGCACATGGCTTTTCAAGCAATAAATGTCACACATTTGAAGTCTTCTTGGGTTCAAGTTCTCAGTGAACTTCAACAACGTTTTTCTTTTCTTTCGTCCTTCGACGAAGTTCAGCCCGGGCTTTCGATATCGTGAGAGAGTTAACCAACGTTTCTTCTCGATGACTTAGAATGTAAGTAAATACGTTAATTTCGGACAGGTTTTAAGTAGATTTAAGTTTCAGTTGCAAACGAACAGCCAAATAGGTCAAATTACGACGAATGTCGAATCCCAATAACGGCCTTTTACGAAGTTGAAACGTATGTTTATGAGCAAGCGACAGATGAAACCGGCTGCAGTGATCGATGTGATACGTGTTTGGGCTGAAACTATAACATTGATTAATATGAATTTTTTCTTTTTCATCCCGAACGGGTGCGTGACGCAGGCTTCGAAATTCCTACAAATTGAATTTTGACTGCGTAAAAAAAAACTTTCGACAAGAACCCATTGCACACTTAGATATTACCTAAATTTATCTCTCAGAAATATGCTAATCGAATAAAAGAAGTTTCGGAAAATACAAAAACCCATGCGACATGATGTGTTTTGATCTATTAAAATGACGCGTAACTAAATATAATCGCATCGGTAGCATGAGTCTACAGTCGCGCACTGTTTTTCTGATTTGCTTGTCAGTTTGTTTGCCTAAAATGAAAGAGTGTAAAACAGTTATTATTTGAGATAAATGAAGAAAGGCCATTCTTGTTTTGCCAATCTCGCCGGGGTGGGTTTCACTCAAAATATCGAAAATAGTTTTTCCATTCTGGAGCAGCGTTTTCCCATTGCTGTTAAACGACCCATTTCGAAACACAATAGTTCTGGAAAGAATTAGAGTCTTGCGGGATGGAGAAATGAACCCGCGACTCGAATTAATCTTTCCTCTTCATTTATGAAAAATGCAAACGCATCTCGTATTACGTTTGATTAAACAAGAAAATAAAAAAAGAAAAGAAAAGAAAAGAAATCGGGGCAGGGAAATAAGTGAAACGTTTCTTTTTTTTTTGGATTGAGTCTGACAATTTATAATTCAGTAAAGCCGGGACTAGCGGAGTGCGATGCAAGTTATCCACACCACAGGCGGCCGAAGCTCTCTTTGAAAACCACACAAGGAACACAATTTGCATATCGATTTCTCAGGATATGTATGGGATTTTCTACAAGATATCCATAGAGATAGTTAAAAGTGAAAATATTAATAAAAATGACTTACCTTATTCCATACGTGTGTTGCTTGCTCCTGGTGTCGTTATTTTACCGATTTCACTTGATTTAAGCGGTTTTTTTTTAATCCTGGTTTTCTCTTCTTAAAGAGAAGACTTCTCTATAAGAAGAGAAAACCAGGATTAAAAAAAAAACCGCTTAAAAAAAAACGATTAAACCAAGTGAAATCGGTAAAATAACGACACCAGGAGCAAGCAACACACGTATGGAATAAGGTAAGCCATTTTTATTTAATATTTTCACTTTTAACTATCTCTATGGCTATCTTGTAGAAAATCCCATACAAATCCTTAGAAATCGATATGCAAACTGGGTTCCTTGTGTGGTTCTCAAAGAGAGCTTCGGCCGCCTGTATCCACACCTGAAATAATTGTATCACATCGCTCACCGCCGCCGGTTTCATCTGTCGCTTGCTCACAAACATACGTTTCAACTTCGCAAAAGGCCGTTGTTGGGATTTGGCATTTGTCATGATTTGACTCATTTGGCTGTTCGTTTGCAACTGTATTCGGTTAAACTTAAATCTACTTAAAACCTGTCCAAAATTAACGTATTTGCTTACATTGTTCTAGGTCATCGAGAAGAAACGTTGGTCAACTCTCTTAAGATATCGAAAGCCCGCGCTGAACTTCGTCGAAGGACGAAAGAAAAGAAAAACGTCATTGGTAAACACACTTTTTAAACAGAAATGAAGTTCACTGAGAACTTGAACCCAAGAAGACTTCAAATGTGTGACATTTATTGCTTGAAAATCCATGTGCGAAGAAGTACTTACTTCTGAATTTTTGGTCGTAATGGCGGCCGTCCAAAAAAATTTCTGCTTGAACTTTCTCTGGAGAGGAGTACGATTAATAATGACATTTGCTCTCAGATGCGATTATTAACCGTACGATGCACGATTATTAGTTTATTAGTCTAAAAGCGCGTCAAACACGACTATTAATGATGCAGTCACGATTAATAGCCGTACTTTCCACGATTATTAATCGCAATAGTACACTCTTTGCGACTAATAATCGTAAGTGAAGCCCTTTGCGATTAATAATCTTAATTTCAGGACATTACGACAATCGTTGAATTTTTCATTCCTCAAATTAAAAAACACTCCGGAAATTAATAAACACCTCTTTCTAGCGATCTCTTAGATCTATATGGTAGCGCTAAATTATCAAGCATTAATTACAAGTAAGTCATACAGCATAAAATTGTGCCAAAGGTCAGTTCGACTTGCGAAGATTGTATTTCACAATCATAACCTAAAGTTCATGGAAGCCATTCCCAGACCAGAGTTAGAAGATAAGTAGGTATGAAACTGAATAATTCCTCTCAAGTTACCAGAATAAGTTTTAAAAATAACATCGTTAAAGTAGGCGCTGATCACCAGCGAAGATTACTTATACACAGAACGTCATCAACAACTTAACAACAGAATTATACAAGGATGAAGCATGTTTCAGTGATCCGAACGATACCAGAAAAACAATTTAAATACCTTTCTCAACTTGTCCCTCTGCCTGTAAATCGATTCTTTTCAAGCAAATTTGAGAGTCGCTAAACATACACCTTCGCTCCGTGATGACGAGGAAAATAAACAGTAAGAAGATGACAGGGATGATTATTTCGTATAAAACAAAGCATTATAATTTTACTTTGAAGCAAGCCAATAAGAGAACAGGAACATTGTGGGCTTGCAACCATCTGGTATAGCATTGAGTGAGTCTCAACCAATGGCAGTTTAAACAGTTTTAAGCTAATTTTAAACCTATTTTATGTTATAATCATTACCTTTCGTTGAAACCGCTTTATCTTAGTTTTACGTAGCCTAGTGGGCCAGTTTTGGCCCATTCTTCTCTAATTTAGGGTTTTTAAAAGCGAGTTGGGACCTTAAGAGGCTGTCCACAAGAAAATCATGCAAATCATGCAGAAGGTGCCACAGGCTAGATCACAGAATTGGATTATATTCTGTGTGTAAGTATACTTGGGTGCACTATTTTCAAATATGTAATGATTGGGGTCCAAGCTCCTTTTCTTTGTGTATACGTGGGGGGGTCCCCTCGAGAGATCATTTTTACTGTTATAGAAGGCCGAAATTTCCTGAAGTTTAGATGTCTCGGTCATCAATAATTTACGGCGTGAGTGATAAATGAGTAGCCGGCAGTCTAACTGAATGATTTAACTTCGAATACACGTATAAACCAGAAAGATTGAGGCTTTTTACTTCTCGTGATCGTGTACTAACCGAAGGACAGTTCAACGTTTTTCTGGAAGCTAGAAAAATGTTGCATTTTTAAAATTTATATAGACAGGTAAAAACGAACGATATAATATCCCGACGTTTCGGGGACTTCATGACGCCATGATCAAGGGTACGTGCACAGGTGTATCGCACAGGTGACGTGCGATACAGGGAGCTATGTTGGTTACACACGTGGGCATTTATATGCCCGCGTGGATAGCCATAAGAGCACGTCATCTTCAGTACGCAAGCACTACGACAACGACCACGCAGGTGCTGTCCCTGAGGACCTTCTTAGCTGTTTCAAAGTTCTCAAGAAGTGCATGAACAAATTCGATTGTCTTGTCAACGAGATGCTTTACATCAAACAATTAACACCGAGTTTGAACGTGCAAACGGATTCTATCCGTGCTAAAGTATTTGTGTAGCTACCTCCCCTATGCAAATTAGTTGTAACTCTTGAACTTGCATTTGTTAATTTTATTTTCATTCGTACCCTTGATAATGGCGTCATGAAGTCGCCGAAACTTCGGGATATTATATCGTTCGTTTTTACCTGTCTATGTATTACTAAATCTTTGTTAATTTTTAAAATCATTTCTAAAATTTCTCGCAAACCTTACAACAAATCTAATATAGGTTCTGTTAAGAGAATAACCTTGAGTTTTGTTGTACGCTTTCAAAAGTCTGGGTATTGTGAAATTATGGACACTTCAGCCTCGGAACTATGACAAAATATGAGCCAACACAATCGTTTTATTAAAAATTGCCAAAAACTGTAAGGAACAGGATACTTAATTTATCGCTTAAAAACACAACATGACACTTGAAATACATACCTATGTGGCTGAGAAAGGCTAAAAGGAATAATTTTCCCGCTGTGATCCCAGTAAAAAATCTTCTCTCTTCGACGAAATGACGTTACTTCGTCGTGTAGCTCGATAAGTCATAACCTGTCTCGTTAATATTTTCCCGCTATCAGAACGATTAAAAGTAACTTTCACCTCCAAAAATACTATTTCTTTTGCTTGAAGGACGGAAAATATATTTTTCGATTGTCTTCATGCGTCTTATAATCCGATAGAAACTACGACTTACAAACATGTAATGATAGTGTTCTACTTACCACCATCTTTGCTTCGAGCCCGCGAACCAAGAGGTCTGCGATTTTCCCTATGTAGATTGCTTTGGCGGGAAAGCGCGAAAGTTCAGTTCAGCTGTAAAAACATTTGAATTCATACACGAAGTTGCTAATCCATAATGTAGAAGACAGGGTCAGATGCTGGCTTAACATTTTCTTCTATGGCTGCAAGTCTAACTTGCTAGATTTCGAAACACTCGTCGATATCATGTGGCAATTCGAAGTACAATCGCAACATCAAAGAGTACTTGCCACTCCGTAGTTGCAGGAGAGAGATAACTAGTCAACTTCTCAAAACATCTCAAGCAAATATCAAAGGTAAATGGCAGCTGATACTTTTGAGTGCTGGGTTATTTGATGAAGATGGTGAAACGCTCACAATCCGTCCCCTGCACAGAGATATTTTTGGCACTATCTGAAATTCGAGTAGATCAGTTACAAACTGCTATCATCCACTTCATGTTCGAAACAGGGCTAAGCCTGAAAGAGGCATTTCGTTTGACATTTCCAAAGAGATTCAAGTTTACTGGGGAGTTCTTGTTTTTTAAATTCTGGGAATATACATTAGGTGCAGAAATTACATTTAGAAGAAAGAGGGAAAAGAGAAACACAAATACTTCAGGTGAGTATATATTAATCTCAAAAGTGGTTCAGTTGGTCACACGAATTCAATAATTCAGCAAAGTCTGAATTATTGAATGACGGAGTTTATCCGCTCAGCTCCTTGTCCTTGTGGTAGGGTAGATCCAGTGGTTCGCCAGTTGAATATACCTTGGAAGGAAGGTGCACCAAGCATACACCAAGCATACAATCTGTTTGTGTAGCCGACCGTTGTTTTATAGTGAATGTGCCAAATTTACTGTTTGCCTCACCTAGAGTGATATATTGCTGACTATATGTACATAAATCATTGATAAATAAACGTTGAATTACTTTACCTGTGGTGCATAGTCGTCCTTTTGCCTCAAAAATGTTTTTTAGTTTTAGCGATTTTGAATAGGTCTGATTTCGTCGTTAATGTAATGCATTAAAGAAAGACAAGGGTGGAAGCCTTTTATTGAAAGGGTTCAAGCGCCCGAGCGATTTTGAACCCGAAAATCGCATCGCTCCGCTTTCAAACTTCGCAGCACTAAGGTCAAAAGATGCACGATACTCCTGGGTTTGATCGTAAACAGCACGCTCGGTTAGCTTTCAAATATACTGCAAGTTACTGAAGGGGCGGAGGTTTAGGAATGATGTATCTTTCCCAGATTTGAGGCGCAAATCTACAAGAGCATCCTTCCATTTTAATAGAAAATGACCTAATGCAAGAGAAGAATTTAAAATGCATGTTATTGTGGGTAAGAGTTCATCCAAGCGGGCTACTACCGTTGGTGTCGGCATGGGATCGAGGCTACAAGTCTTTTTAGTAGTCTTTCGTACTATTGCACCAACCTCGTCGTGCGAGAGTTGCCGGAAATTTGGAAGTTTTTTCTCTTCCCCAACAACTGGGTCATCGGGTACTGTAACGTTCTCCTCAAGACTAATTTCAGAGGAGAACGAAACTAATATAAATACTCAGATGTATACATTGTTAGTATTTTACAACAAACGTTGCCTATGTGACTGAAACGTCTATTCTTAAAAGAAAATTAATTCAAGTAGATTCGATTTAACACGTGTCAGGAGCCCATTACCATTACGTGTCTAAATCGTTACAAATGGTATGAAAAATAACATCGCTGTCCCTTTCATAAATCACTGTGTGCGTAATTCAGCATCTCCAACCATATATCAACAGCGACTTTATGACAAGTTCACTTTCTCGTAATACTCAGTCCCAGGCCTCTCTCTCAAGCCTTCCTGGCTACTGGATCCAGTCTTGTTGTTAAGCACACACGTGCTATTCTGTGAGAGGTAGGTGAATGACACACACGTCGTCTCTACGAGGCAGTAGGCCATACATTTCCATGAAGAGGTCACGTGATATTCCAAATGAATCACGTGACCCGTCAGTTCTAAAGGAACGCCAGCTTTTGACGCGGGGAGATGGAAGAGAGCGTCCTCATAATGGATCGTCGATTTTTCTAAGATTTGAGTGTAAATATGAAATTAAACGTGGCATATTGGATTAAGGTGGCTCAATAAAAATTGACTTCTGTGATATTGTTTTAGCTTTGGGAAACGTTTGAAAACATCGGAAAAGACTTATCAATAATGGCATTCACCGGCTCCTTGTGAACCGATTCAGAGAAACCAGCGGATTACTTACCAACGCAATATCTTGTTTTCACTTCGAAAGATGTCGGCTGCAGTTTGTACACATAATATCCATAGCATTTCCTGACTTGCGCCTTCAATTCTGCAAAGCAGCAACTGCTGTTCCAACTAAAGCAAACAGTTCGGAGCACAACACCCTCCTCCATAGATGGGTGCCCCCCACGAAGCCAACCTGAGGACTGGGCTCCACATGCCCAGGGTTCCGTGCAGGAGCCTGGTAGCTAGCGAGAAATATGTTACAAGGCTTGCCAGTTAGTTGAATTTCTTTACTTTGGAACGGAAATTAGGAGCTACTTATTTCGATTTTGAAGAATGTTATGTTTGAGACTTCCACATACCATAAAGTACGTTTTCATTTTAGATGCTTGTATTACCAAGTTCATAGAGTGGGCTCCAGCATGCAAAGACATATTACCCAATCTTACTCTGACCTCTGAAACATTAAACGAAAGAAGGCAAACACTATAACTCTTGACTTACTGCCGTACCGCTTCCCTCCCCCCTCTATACTCTCTTTTTATTTCGCCTTGACGCCTCTGAACCAATGCATTTCGTAAACTTAAGATCAAACCTGCATTGGGCTCCATGTGGTCTTATCAACAAAGCGATACCATGTTCGTTCATCTATGCCATTGTCATTTTGAGCAAACACTTGGTTATGTATCACATGGGAAGCTGACCTTGTCCCATCAGCTAAGTCTTTGTACTCTGTGCACATCGAGTATTTACCTTGAATAAAATCAAGTGGAAGTCCTTTTAAAATGTTTGGTTATCACTGAATCAGCTGTATACGCCTTGTCCAAGAACATGACACACTGGGCCGGCGAGCCTTCGAACGCAGACCCTTCGGTCCGGAATCCGGAGCACTGACTACTAGACCATCGTGTCACCCAGTAGAAAAAGGTTTAAATTCTAAGCGTCATAATTGTTACTGAAGTGCTACCTAAAAATTGAGCAGAGAACTGTCCGTTTCTTCTACTTACTGTGCAAATTCAATACAAATGTGTGAAAATCAGTGCCATGTTTGTTATTGGCCACACATTCAACTGTCCACGTGGTATTATTCCAAGGTGCAATGATTGACAGATTCAGTGTCAGGTCGGAGGTGCTGTTTTGAAGGACGACGCCATCTCTGACCCAGGCTACAAACGGTTCAGGGTAGCCGAAAGGCTCTGGACAGACCAAAGTTATGGAACTTTTATGATAAGCGTCCTTTACTGTCTGCTCCACTGGCTTGTTCTTCAGAAGAGCTAGAATGAAAGAGATGCTAAAGAAACATGAAATCCGTCTTGTCACTAGCAAAGGACAAAAAAATGTGAATTCCCCTCTTCTTCCCCTCTCTCTTCAATGAAAGAATGAATAAATAAATGAATGAAGTAGAAAAAAGAGCGAAATCGACTTCGTTTATACCTTACCTCTACTTTCAGAATAAACCTCCACTTCGCATAATGTTAGGATCATTCCATTTCCGTCAAGTCTAATGTTTACATATCGTCCTGTTTTCCTCGGTTTGCAATAAAACGAAGCTTTGTGTAAAGTGGCCATCGAGTATAATCCACCACACCTTGGATTTGAGTTGCCATAATCCTTCAAACCGTCTCCTAAGGGGGAAAAACTTAACTGAGAGCCTTGCGTTTTTCGTTGCAGTCAAGAACTTGGATATTCTTTAGGGGCTGTGTGATATATTTAACCCTTTTCCTCCCATGGGTATGGTAATTAATTTTCGCAAAAAAGACAACACCGTGAATAAATGGTTGTAAGTTGAGCTACATTTAGTCAATTTTCATATATCATAGCTCATTTTGAAGTTTAGAGAATTTTCTACACAGTGAACCAACAAAATTTGCCTGTCCCTTGTTATGTAAGTTTCTCACTTTATCCTCAAAGTTGACATATGACAGTAAAAATACACTAAAAAAATCCTTCGTTCACAAGAATTCAGCTCTGAAACCAAAAAGAACTGTCAAATAATAACAATAGTCATTTTTGTTAAGCTAAAGAAATGACCTTTAAGATAAATCACAAATATTTGTTATATTGATCTAAAAAAAGCTTCTTACGGCCCTCAAACAGTAAGGCAATTTTCATCGTAAATTTTAATTCTATAAATCATTTAAAAAATTAATCAACTGAGGATTTAACAGCAACTTAAATCTCATAAGGTATTATTTTTTACCAGACTGATCCAAACAACCTTTCTGAGCATAACTGCCTTCCCCAAGTTTTTCAAATATCTGCAGGTTAATGATTAACCAATCAAAAGAAACAGTCAAGTCCATAATCCCATGAATTATGGGTACATACATTTGTAGAATAAACAATCAGAAAACATAATTTTTTGAACAAGGAAACACCACATAATATCTCTTATAAGCATGGAGTTGGACATACCAGTGCTACAATGTCAGTATGCTGTTGGCAAAGTGAACAGTTTTTGACAACCAACGGTCAATGTTCCGCTACTTATAGGAGAGTTCACTGCCTCGTCTGCCTAGGTCTTCCTCTTGCAAAAGGCCTGCCAGGATTCTGAGGTTTCAGACGTGGGGTTGCTGCTCCATATTCAGGGTCATCATACAAATAGTCTTGGAGGGTGTGGTACTTCTCAAAACAAGGGCTGGGGCACATGTGGACTCCACACAGTCCACACTTGCATGAAGTCAACACTCGCTGCAGGTGAACTTTACAAGCACACCGTTTGTCAACTTTGACTGGGAAGTGTCCCAAAGACAGATTCAATCTTGATATTTGAGGTGCAGCAGCTGTGGGGGTAATCTTGTAGCTCCTTCCACCATGTAAACCTCTGATTACCAGAATCCGGAAATCCATCATGCTCAGATCTGGTTGATCATCATCTTTTCCCTTGCAGTAAACAAGATATGCATTCAAAACTGACACCTCCAAGAAATGATAGAAGAGTTTTAGATACCATGTCCAGCCTTTTATGAGCCTTGCATAGGCAGTTGTCCTCTGGTCTGCAACATCAACACCACCCATGTGTAAATTGTATTGTTGCACTGGTATGGGACAGGCAAAGTCTCTCCTATGCCAGACGTTTGCTTCTCGCACTGACCTTTCAGCAACTCCCATTTCTTCATTAGCTGGTAAAGTTGTCAGAATAGTCACAGGTTTTCTGTCTTTCCATGTCACACAAGTGAGGTGATGTTTTTGCCGAAAAATTGCTTCACCACGTTTCATCCTCTTTACAGTAGCAGAGGTCGATGTTGTTACATCTCGAGGAAGACCGATCCGATCCCCCCGACATGTTCCACAGGCTTGAAGACCCTGATCATAAAGTTTCTCAAAAAGTTGAACTGAGGTGTAGTAATTATCCATAAATATATTGTATCCTAGTCCATAAAATGGTTCCACAAGTTTCAAAACAACTCTTTGAGCTAAACCTTTAGACTGTTGTCCACATTCCTTGCCTGTATAAACAATTATGTCTAACACATAGCCATTTTCAGAGTCAGCCAAAGTAAATTCCTTGAGGCCAAATCTTGCTGGTTTGTCCCTCATATACTGCCTCCATGAAAGGCGTCCTTTAAACTTCACAAGGGTTTCATCCACTGACAGGTTCCTGCTTGGGGCATAAACTCTTTGGAACCGGTTTTTAATTAGTTCTAAGAAGGGCCTAATTTTCCCCAGTTTGTCATATCCATCTTGACCTCTAGGAATTAATTGTGTATTGTTCACAAAATGTATATACCTCAAAATTTGTGTAAACCGATTCCTTGACATGCAATTTGTGAAGAATGGTGTTTGAAGTATCTCATCAGTGCACCAGTAACTATGTATGGTAGGTTTGTTTACCAGCCCCATTGCTAAAATCAAGGCAATAAATGTTCTTATTTCATCTTTGTCCACTGCGTGCCAAGGCATACGGTGTTTATCCGGGGTTTTGGCTCTCTCTTGGGCAGCATACAAATTTGTTTGTGTCACAACTAGATCAAGCAAGGCATCAATAAAAAACAGACAAAAATAACTCACTGGGTCTTTTTTATCCGCTCCCATTCGAACTTTAGGCCCCGTGGGTTGGGTGAAAGGCAGGTCTGAATGCGTCCTGATGTCTTCTACCCAAACAGGATCGCCCACAACATCGTTTTCGCCCTGTGCTGTACGTCTCCGCTTCCTGGGAGGCCCTGCTTGTTGTAATTCTTCATTTTCGTCACTTTCTTCAGCCTCAGAGTCAGTCTGATAAAAGTCTGAGTCAATTTCCTCGTCAGAGTCAGTCTGATAAAAGTCTGAGTCAATTTCCTCGTCAGACTCTCGCTCTAAATATGCCGTGCCTATAGCTACAGAAGTCAATGGCATTTCATCTTCGTCTACGAACACTAAATCCACGTTTTGAGAAGTCTCTGCAACCGAATTTACTACAAATTCACTTCCAGAAGTTGAAGCCATTACTGATCAGCTGTTCCTGAACTTCGCGCGAAAACTCGAACAGAAAAGAATCGCAATTTTTTCGGTCAAAAGCAGGCAAATTCACATGAAAAACACCCAAGAAACCGACAAAAATCGCCAGGCTTCAAATGAGGCAGAGGGGGGCTATTGCAATCAAGTATTTCACCCCTAGCGGGCTCAGCATCGGTCAGCCGCATTTATCGTCAAACATATGTGACGTTGGGACGAAAAGGTTGAGACCATAGCTTTTCAAAATGGCAAAAATAAAATTTATATCGCACGAGAGACTTGGAACTAAACGTAAGGAAAAAGAAAAACTTATTTTATCCAACGGAAGCATTGAGCTTACCCACATGGATCTCTATGTTGTAGAGCCTATTCATGCATCACTCGTCTACCCTGTTGAGTATGAACACTTCTGACACAGGCTGACTTGATCCCAGATCCACTCGCCACCAGGGACCATTTTCTGGGAATGTATGAGTACAACTTAACCCATTATAGCGACTCTCAAGATTTCTATCCACTGCACGCTCTGACGAACCACTCCAGCTAGTGGTGGACTGGGATGTTGATCGATCGGCGGCAATGTTTACTAATAAAAAACAAGAAAAAACAAAACAGAAATAAGCAAACAAAGAGTGCTACAGAGTTAAGTAGTTATGGTTCCGGTAATTCTCAAAGGAAACAAAGGGAGTCCGATGGTCTTGTACCCAGACCTTTCACGGCCGAGCGGATACGATTACACGGTAAGATCTGGGTAGGAGAAAAGGCAACCAATATACCAAAATAATGCTTTAAGACTAAATATTTTCCCCCATCGTTATGATTGATATCCCCGTCTCACTCCGTAAATGGCTACTGACCTTTCTCTTCAAACCACCAACAACCAACATCTCTGGCAACACCCCTACCTCACCACTTGCATTCCTTCTTATTACGCCATTTAATTTCTTTCTCACTACCTTGTTGTCTTACCCCACTGGATGCACACCTGCTCACCAGCCGGCCTTTCTAATCATCTACCTTCCTTATCATTTTACCCACCTACCTACACTCTCATAGAGCCACTAGTCACCTGCCACCGCCATACCCACCTACCTACATTCTCATATAGCCACCAGTCACCACCATACCCACCTACCTTCATTTTCATACAGCCACAAGCCACAAGCCACCAGCCACCTCCTTACCCACCTACCTTCATTCTCATATAGCCACCAGTGCCCTGCCACCTCCATACCCACCTACCTACATTCTTGTATAGCCACCAGCCACCAGCCACCTCCATACCCACCTGCTTACATTCTCGTATAGCCACCAGTCACCTTCCACCTCCATACCCACCTACCTACATTCTCATATAGCCACCAGTCACATGCCGCCTCCATGCCCACCTACCTACATTTTCATATAGCCACCAGTCGCCTGCCACCTCCATGCCCACCTACTTACATTCTCATATAGCTACCAGTCACCTGCCACCTCCATACCCACCTACCTACATTCTCATATAGCCACCAGCTACCAGCCACCTCCATACATTCTCATGCAGCCACCAGTCACCTGCCACCTCCATACCCACCTACCTACATTCTCATATAGCCACCAGTCGCCAACCATCTCCATACCCACCTACCTTCATTCTCATATAGCCACCAATTACCAGCCACCTCTCTACCCACCTAGTTACATTCTCATATAGCCACCAGCCACCAGCCAACTCCATACCCACCTACGTACATTCTTATATAGCCACCAGTTACAAGCCACCTCCATACCCACCTACCTACAATCTTGTATAGCCACCAGCCACCAGCCGCCTCCATACCCAGCTACCTACATTTTCATATAGGCACCAGTCACCAGCCACCTACATACCCACCTACTTACATTCTCATATAGTCACCAGTCACCAGCCACCTACATACCCACCTACTTACATTCTCATATAGTCACCAGTCACCAGCCACCGCCATACCCACCTACCTACATGGTGATATAGCCACCAGTCACCAGTCACCAGCCACCGCCATACCCACCTACCTTCATTCTCATATAGCCACTAGCCACCCGCCACCTCCTTACCCACCTACCTTCATTCTCGTATAGCCACCAGCTTTGTTTTCCACCTACTTTTCCACACTTCTTCATACCCACTTACCTGCATTTTCAAATAGCCACAACCCTTTTCAGTTGTCCACCTACCTACCTACCTGCCTTTTCTACCTACACACATTGTAATGGTATACACACAAGCCTCATTGCCCACCTCTGTATCATCACTGCCTGCCTACACTTGTCCATAGCAGATTATTCACCTGTTGGATTAGGATTTACGGACACCTCACAGATGTTCAGCTTCTTGTTGTTTCCCGCTATTCGGATGTTTACATATTGACCTCTAATTCCAGGGGTGCATTTGAAGGATTTTTCCTGTGAAGACGTCATAGTGTATAGTCCCCCACACTTTTGGTTTAAATTTCCTCCGTTATCGAGACTGTCCCCTTAGGAAAGTGTAAAATGCCAGAATAAATATAAATCAACAAAACTACTTATGAATCGATAAATGCACACTGCATAAGTAAAATACAGAGGTGTTAATGTGTGAGGCGAGACCATGTAAGAGGATTGAATTTAACTAGGAGCGAAGGAACACTGACCGACTCTTATTTCAAAATCTGTTAATCCATCTGCACCGCTAATAATGTTTACCACATCCACAGTGTAGCTCGTCCCCAGATCCACACGCCACCAGGGATCTGTGAGGAGACTGGTTACTGCACACCTTCCTGTTGTTCCTTCAACAGCGAGTGCAGCCACTGAACCATCGTCACCAGACATATAAGCCGGTTGTCTTAATGCCAAGTCAGCTGAGGTAAAAAGATAATTTAATACTTTGATACAATGGAATCTTGAACTCTAAGTTAAGTTTATAACTTAAAATCTGATATACTTTTCAGCTGACGGGGACCTGGCACTGGGAAGGTTAGTTCTCGCGCCATTCCCTCTTCAGGCGAAGATTTAGAAGGTACACGATCCTTTTAAGGTTGAAAAATCTGTTATCCGGCCAGGGTGTCAACTTGCTGAAGAACGCCGAAAGTTTAAAGTTGTCTACTTTCTCCGTTCCTGGGCCAACTCATTTTCGGATCTAGCTAAGTTCATACGCAGACAATCAAATTCGATTGAATCTTAAGAGTGCCTGTTTATTAGCAAATTGACTGTTGCCGGAAATAAACTGTTCGCCGATTGAAATAGTCCAATTAGAAGCAGCTTACAATCGGATATGTCTATACTGATAATTCAACAGCCAGTGAAATTTAAAAAGCAAATGCTAGGTTCGATTCTCCATCGCTACTCAGAAATTCTTCGTTGTCCCACGCTTGTGCCTAGACGAAAAACGTCTTTTCTAACGAAGAAGGCACTTTCCATGTGGGTCGCCCTATTGCAACTGTATCCTGTTCAAACTGGCAAACATTTTCGACTGAAATCTGACGCATTTTCGCAGTTCAGCAATATGCGACGTGTTGCAAATTGAAACCCTTTTGTCTTTACATACCTGACGCCACTTCCGAAGTTTTTAAAAACAAAATCAATACTCCAGTTCGTATCATAACCTGTATTTGAAAGTCACAAAATATGTTTATCACATAAAATTTTTTATAGAATTCACAATTTCAAGTATTCTCCTCTAAATAAGTGTAACATGCTTAAAATCACAGAAAACCTTACAAACGAGTTGGCATGGGCCTAAAACTTCTGTGTCAAGAGAAAACCAGTTTCTCATCAAAGTTTCGGTTTTCGCCCACAAAATTTCGAAGGAAGTTTTCATAAGCACTCCTTACGTCTCGTGTCTCAAATAGCGGAAATGCACATTGTAGCGTTTGCATCGATTTGAACTCAAAATTCCCTTCAAATCCCTGTTTTTTATCCTCAAAATAACGGAAATCAGAGTAACTTTGGCTGAAGTTTGGAGCAACCTCGGTGGCAATTTCGGACTGAATGTCAAATTACATCTATGAATAGTCTGATATAATGAGTAAACCCAAGGCAAAAAAGCTGAACGTCGTCGAGCCAAGGCGGAATGCGCCGGATAGATGTGACCAAATACAGTTGCGAAAGGCTAAGCTAACTAATACACTTTGCCTCAATCCTCACCGTTTTGCTTGAAGGAATAGAAGAATGAAACATCATAATTTCGTTGGGTTATACAAAGAACAGAACTTTGTTTCCAAAAGTGAAAAGTTTTTGTACTCACACACATTGTTGTCATTTTGAGCAAGGCCTCCCTCAACACGGTAATTTCAGCCTTCTTTAAAATGGCAACCAAAGAAAACTGCAGATAAATTAGCCTTGGAAAACCTGCGGTTTTAACCACTAGGATTAGCTGGGATATCTAACAATTCTAATTGGCGTAAATGGCCAGTATCATTTGTTGTAGTCGGGGCGGTTTGATTAAGTGATTCTTACAGTCTTACTTTTGTTTTATTGTTTTCAAAATTCCTAAATTCTTAATTTCACAATTGTTATCAATAGCTATGCGAATGCGCCACACGCCGCCAACATTTAGCGGTTCTGCCTTTTTAAAACCAGAATTAGTTTAAATAATTCTCATCAACATCCAAAGTTTTTCACCCGGTAACTTAATTTTACTGATTAATTTTGATGTTTTCATGCTGATTGAGGAGATAAATCTCAAATTCAGTGTTATGTAAGACAACATGATTTTAAGAAGACACCTATAAATGGATTATCTATAGAAAACTGATCTACTTACGTTAATGGCGGCCACTATGAATTGGTCATCATTTGATATACCTGTAGATTAACGTGGACTGCTTGCTTGAACGCCGACAACACCTCCTGCCTGATAATTGACAGAAAAGAGATTTAACTCCGCCGCAGGAAATCTTTTTGGATGATAAATTGAGACATGCAATTCGCAATACCGGTCCATCGTCGAATAACTATGTGTATCGGTGTTCTCATTAATACTGCATCTGTGAGAGCATAAAATTTTAATTTGAATTTTTTATCAGATCTTCTTGTTACTTGCAATACTCAGCAAGAATCCGTAAACGCTTTCGCCGGTCTCTCGCTTTTTCAAGAAAATTAGAAAATTGTAACCTAACTCTTTAAAAATATACCTTTCAAAAAGTTTCGCACATCTAAATTCGTCTTAGACACTTAATCAGTATTCAGTGTTAAAGCTTTAACAACCCAACCAGTTATGAGCGTCAACCCCTCGTTCCATCGCTCTAACGAAGGCTAGCGCTTTAAACATCAGCTTTGGGAACCCTTTACATCCGCAAACCCAGTTGATAAAAACAAACCATCTCGTATTTCCCTCCACTGACGTGGCACCATAATTTCTTTAAAAACTTACTTCCTTCAATCCCTGACTGTACTGAATACCGTTTGGAGAGCCTAATTTTTTTAGTAACCAGGTTTAAAAACTCAGTGAAGATAAAAGGAGTGTATTAAGCTTACAGGAATTCTGCACGTCTTCGTCTTTGGATTGAGAACCATAGAGCAGAATGCCTATTGTTCTCGCGATGTTTCGCAATGGCGAAAGTATTATAGATCTGAAATATTTATGGCGAAGCATAATCAGAGAGGCTCTCACTGGTCGAAGAGCACGCGTGCTTTCCTCCGAAGGGAATACTGCCTCAGCTCAATAACTTGTCAAGGCGTCATGCCAGCGTTATTGGACTGTTTTAACCGATAGCTGCCAAAATCTGGTTCCTTCATAAACTCTTGAAATTTTGCTGGTTCTGTTATTCCTTTATGTGTTTTGTTTTCGTTTTGATTTCGCTTTGTTTTTCTTTTAATTTTTTGTTTACTTTTGTTTCTTTTTTGTGAGTGTATCGAGTCTATTTTTGTTATTTCATTCAAAATTTTTAAAGTTATCAACACCTGAGAAGTGTTTAACTAATTTTGGTGGCCAACAGCAGATAGAATTAAAAAGCCTACGATGCAAATTAAAGAAATATAACATAGTTCAATCAATCGGAAGGTGCTAATAGGAAAAAACCTTGAACAAGGACCTTTTAATAATAGGGACTTTAAGCAAACCACGACGGCGATGGCAACGAGAACATGGGAAAACAATAGATCTAATTGGCAGAACAATAGCTTAGCACGTGCGTTTTAAAAGTTTGTACATTTCTTAGCCGTCCTTTGCAAAAAAACAAGGTGAAATCACCAAAATTTGCCTCGTCTGCGAAGCGAAACCACGGCGGCAAATTATTCTCATTTACATTTGGAACTCAACGCTACTTTTATGCATTATGTTGAGTTTGACGTCTGGCGCCCTCTGAGACGGGAAACACAACCAGCCATTATCGAAATTCTAACTAAAAATAGAAACTCATTTTTTAATCGACATCTTCCGTGGCGTTGCCGTCCTGACTGCTTAGAGTCCCTAATAACCTATACTAGCGCACTTTGGGTGTCAGTCTCTTGGCAAAACAAAAGGTGTCATCACAAAATTGCAAGATATCTCCTTTACATCTAATATATTTTAATTTTCTTTCCTGCGCTAAATTTTTTCCCTTCAATGTATTGTTTTAAGAGGAAATGCTTCCTCGAAATACATTAACTTGCAAAAATAATTTCACTCTAGCGATCTCTTAGATCTATATGGTAGCGCTAAATTATCAAGCATTAATTACAAGTAAGTCATACAGCAATAAAATTGTGCCAAAGGTCAGTTCGACTTGCGAAGATTGTATTTCACAATCATAACCTAAAGTTTATGGAAGCCATTCCCAGACCAGAATTAGAAGATAAGTAGGTATGAAACTGAATAATTCCTCTCATGTTATCAGAATAAGTTTTAAAAATAACATCATTAAACGGTTGGCAGTGATCACCAGCGAAGATTATTTATACACAGAACGTCATCAACAACTTAACAACAGAATTATACAAGGATGACGCACGTTTCAGTGATCCGAAAGATACCAGAAAAACAATTTAAATACCTTTCTCAATTTGTCCCTCTGCGTGTAAATCGATTCTTTTCAAGCAAATTTGAGAGTCGCTAAACATACACCTTCTCCGTGATGACAAGGAAAATAAACAGGAAGAAGATGACAGGGATGATTATTTCGCATAAAACAAAGCATTATAATTTTACTTTGAAGCAAACCAATAAGAGGACAGGAACATTGTGAACTTGCAACCATCTAGTATAGCCACAGGGGGCCCATACAATCTGTTTGTGTAGCCGACCGTTGTTTTAGAGTGAATGTACCAGATTTACCGTTTGCCTCACCTAGAGTGATATATTGCTGACTATGTACATAAATCATTGATAAATAAACGTTGAATTACTTTACCTGTGGTGCATAGTCGTCCTTTTGCCTCAAAAATGTTTTTTTTTAGCGATTTTGAAGAAGTCTAATTTCACCGTTAATGTAATGCATTAAAGAAAGGCAAGGGTGGAAGCCTTGTTTTGAAAGGGTTCAAGCGCCCGAGCGATTTTGACCCCGAAAATCGCATCTCTCCGCTTTCAAACTTCGCAGCATTAAGGTCAAAAGATGCACGATTCTCCTGGGTTTGATCGTAAACAGCACGCTCGGTTAGCTTTCAAATATACTGTAAGTTACTGAAGGGGTGGAGGTTTAGGAATGATGTATCTTTCCCAGACGCGGATCTACAAGAGCATCCTTTCATTTTAATAGAAAATGACCTATTGCAAGAGAAGAATTTAAAATGCATGTTATTGTGGGTAAAAGTTCATCCAAGCGGGCTATTACCATTGGTGTCGGCACGGGATCGAGGCTACAGGTCTTTTTAGTGGTCTTTCGTACTATTACACCAACCTCGTCGTGCGAGAGTTGCCGGAAATTTGGAAGTTTTTTCTCTTCCCCAGCCACTGGGTCATCGGGTACTGTAGCCTTCTCCCCAAGAGTAATTTCAGAGGAGAACGAAACTAATATAAATACTCAAATGTATGCATTGTTAGTATTTTACAACACACGTTGCTTATGAGATACAATGAATATATGAAGTTCATATATTTTGAACTGCGGTATTAGATACGTATGATGCATGATCCTCGCAGTAGATAGCGCTATTTATGCAATAGCGAAAATCAGACCTGAAAAAAATCAGGCCTGTATGGGACTCGAACCACTGACCTCTGCGATACTAGTGTATCGCTCTACCAATTGAGCTAACAAGCCAACTGGGAGCAGGCCGTTAGGTTGATTCGTAATAAACCCGTGAAAGTGATAAATGAGATACAATGAATATATGAAGTTCATATATTTTGCTGCTTATGTGACTGCAAAAATGTTGCTTATGTGACTGAAACGTCTATTCTTAAAAAAAATTAATTCAAGTAGACTCAATTTAACACGTGTCAGAAGCCCATTACCATTACGTGTCTAAATCGTTACAAATGGTATGAAAAAACAAAACATCGCTGTCCCTTTCATAAATCACCGTGTGCGTAATTCAGCATCTCCAGCGATCAATCAACAGCGACTTTATAACAAGTTCACTTTCTCGTAATACTCAGTACCAGGCCTCTCTCTCAAGCCTTCCTGGCTACTGGATCTAGTCTTGTTGTTAAGCACACACGTGCTATTCTGGGAGAGGTAGGTGAATGACACACAATGATTTTTCTAAGAATTGAGTATAAATATGAAATTAAACGTGGCATATTGCCTTCATAGGGTATTAAGGTGGCTCAATAAATTGACTTCTGTGATATTGTTTCAGCTTTGGGAAACGTTTGAAAACATCGGAAAAGACTTACCAATAATGGCATTCACCGGCTCGTTGTAAACCGATTCAGAGAAACCAGTGGATTACTTACCAACGCAATATCTTGTTTTCACTTCGAAAGATGTCGGCTGAAGTTTGTACACATAATATCCATAGCATTTCCTGACTTGCGCCTTCAATTCTGCAAAGCAGCAATTGCTGTTCCAACTAAAGCAAACAGTTCGGAGCACAACACCCTCCTCCATAGATGGGTGCCCCCCACGAAGCCAACCTGAGGACTGGGCTCCACATGCCCAGGGTTCCGTGCAGGAAACTGGTAGCTAGGGAGAAATATGTTACAAGGCTTGCCAGTTAGTTGAATTTCTTTACTTTGGAACGGAAATTAGGAGCTCCTTATTTCGATTTTGAAGAACGTTATGTTTGAGACTTCCACATGCCATAAAGTACGTTTTCATTTTAGATGCTTGTATTACCAAGTTCGTAGAGTGGGCTCCAGCATGCAAAGACATATTACCCCATCTTACTCTGACCTCTGAAACATTAAACGAAAGAAGGCAAACACTATAACTCTTGACTCTCTGCCCTACCGCTTCCCTCCCCCCTCCATACACTCTTTTTATTTCGCCTTGACGCCTCTGAACCAATGCATTTCGTAAACTTAAGATCAAACCTGCATTGGGCTCCATGTGGTCTTATCAACAAAGCGATACCATGTTCGTTCATCTATGCCATTGTCATTTTGAGCAAACACTTGGTTATGTATCACATGGGAAGCTGACCTTGTCCCATCAGCTAAGTCTTTGTACTCTGTGCACATCGAGTATTTACCTTGAATAAAATCAAGTGAAAGTCCTTTTAAAATGTTTGGTTATCACTAAGTCAGCTGTATACGCCTTGTCCAAGAACATGACACACTGGGCCGGCCAGCCTTCGAACGCAGACCCTTCGACCCGGAGTCCGGAACACTGACTATTAGACCCCCATGTCACCCAGTAGAAAAAGGTTTAAATTCTAAGCGTCATAATTGTTACCGAAGTGCTACCTAAAAATTGAGCACAGAACTGTCCGGTTCTTCTACTTACTGTGCAAATTCAATACAAATCTGTGAAAATCAGTGCCATGTTTGTTATTGGCCACACAATCAACTGTCCACGTGGTATTATTCCAAGGTGCAATGATTGACAGATTCAGTGTCAGGTCGGAGGTGTTGTTTTGAAGGACGACGCCATCTCTGACCCAGGCTACAAACGGTTCAGGGTAGCCGAAAGGCTCTGGACAGACCAAAGTGATGGAACTTTTATGATAAGCGTCCTTTACTGTCTGCTCCACTGGCTTGTTCTTCAGAAGAGCTAGAATGAAAGAGATGTTAAAGAAAGATGAAATCCGTCTTGTCACTAGCAAAGGACAAAAAAATGTGAATTCCCCTCTTCTTCCCCTCTCTCTTCAATGAAAGAATGAATAAATAAATGAATGAAGTAGAAAAAAGAGCAAAATCGACTTCGTTTATACCTTACCTCTACTTTCAGAATAAACCTCCACTTCGCATAATGTTAGGATCATTTCATTTCCGTCAAGTCTAATGTTTACATATCGTCCTGTTTTCCTCGGTTTGCAATAAAACGAAGCTTTGTGTAAAGTGGCCATCGAGTATAATCCACCACACCTTGGATTTGAGTTGCCATAATCCTTCAAACCGTCTCCTAAGGGGGAAAAACTTAAGTGAGAGCCCAGCGTTTTTCGTTGCAGTCAAGAACTTGGATATTCTTCAGGGGCTGTGTGATATATTTAAAAGGTTGAGACCATAGCTTTTCAAAATGGCAAAAATAAAATTTATATCGCACGAGAGACTTGGAACTAAACGTAAGGAAAAAGAAAAACTTATTTTATCCAACGGAAGCATTGAGCTTACCCACATGGATCTCTATGTTGTAGAGCCTATGCATGCAACACTCGTCTACCCTGTTGAGTATGAACACTTCTGACACAGGCTGACTTGATCCCAGATCCACTCGCCACCGGGGACCATTTTCTGCTAATGTATGAGTACAACTTAACCCATTATAGCGACTGTCAAGATTTCTATCCACTGCACGCTCTGAAGAACCACTCCAGCTAGTGGTGGACTGGGATGTTGATCGATCGGCGGCAATGTTTACTAATAAAAAACAAAAAAAAAACCAAACATAAATAAACAAACAAAGAGTGCTACAGAGTTAAGTAGTTATGGTTCCGGTAATTCTCAAAGCAAACAAAGGGAGTCTGATGGTCTCGTACCCAGACCTTTCACGGCGAAGCGGATACAATTACACGGTAAGATCTGGGTAGGAGAAAAGGCAACCGATATACCACAATAATGCTTTAAGACTAAATATTTTCCCCCGTCGTTATGATTGATATCCCCGTCTCACTCCGTAAATGGCTACTGACCTTTCTCTTCGAACCACCAACAACCAACATCTCTGGCAACACCCCTACCTAACCACTTGCATTCCATCTTATTGCGCCATTTAATTTCTTTCTCACTACCTTGTTGTCTTACCCCACTGGATGCACACCTGGTCACCAGCCGGCCTTTCTAATCATCTACCTTCCTTATCATTTTACCCACCTACCTACACTCTCATATAGCCACTATTCACCTGCCACCGCCATACCCACCTACCTACATTCTCATATAGCCACCAGTCACCACCATACCCACCTATCTTCATTTTCATACAGCCACCAACCACAAGCCACCAGCCACCTCCTTACCCACCTACCTTCATTCTCATATAGCCACCAGTGCCCTGCCACCTCCATACCCACCTACCTACCTTCTCATATAGCCACTAGCCTCCAGCCACCTCCATACCCACCTACCTACATTCTAATATAGCCACCAGCCACCAGCCACCTCCATACCCACCTACCTTCATTCTCATATAGCCAGCAGCCACCTCCATACCCACCTACCTACATTCTTATATAGCCACTAGTCACCTGCCACCTCGATACCCACCTACGTACATTCTCGTACAGCCACCAGCCACAAGCCACCTCCATACCCACCTACCTACATTCTCGTATAGCCACCAGCCACCTCCATACCCACCTACTTACATTCTCGTATAGCCACCAGTCACCTTCCACCTTCATAGCCACCTACCTACATTCTCATATAGCCACCAGTCACATGCCGCCTCCATGCCCACCTACCTACATTTTCATATAGCCACCAGTCGCCTGCCACCTCCATACCCACCTACTTACATTCTCATATAGCTACCAGTAACCTGCCAGCTCCATACCCACCTACCTACATTCTCATATAGCCACCAGCCACCAGCCACCAGCCACCTCCATACCCACATACCTACATTTTCGTATAGCCACCAGTACATTCTCATACAGCCACCAGTCACCTGCCACCTCCATACCCACCTACCTACATTCTCATATAGCCACCAGTCACCAGCCACCTCCATACCCACCTACCTTCATTCTCATATAGCCACCAATGACCAGCCACCTCTATACCCACCCAGTTACATTCTCATATAGCCACCAGCCATCAGCCAACTCCATACCCACCTACGTACATTCTGATATAGCCACCAGTTACAAGCCACCTCCACTTACGTACATTCTCATATAGCCACCAGTTACAAGCCACCTCCATACCCAGCTACCTACAATCTCGTATAGCCACCAGCCACCAGCCGCCTCCATACCCAGCTACCTACATTTTCATATAGGCACCAGTCACCAGCCACCTACATACCCACCTACTTACATTCTCATATAGTCACAGTCAGCAGCCACCTCTATACCCACCTACCTACATTCTGATATAGCAACCAGTCACCAGTCACCAGCCACCGCCATACCCACCTACCTTCATTCTCATATAGCCACTAGCCACCCGCCACCTCCTTACCCACCTACCTTCATTCTCGTATAGCCACCAGCTTTGTTTTCCACCTACCCACACTTCTTCATACCCACTTACCTGCATTTTCAAATAGCCACAACCCTTTTCAGTTGTCCACCCACCTACCTACCTTCGTTTCCTACCTACACACATTTTAATGGTATACACACCAGCCTCATTGCCCACCTCCGTATCATCCCTGCCTGCCTACACTTGTCCATAGCAGATTATTCACCTGTTGGATTAGGATTCACGGACACCTCACAGATGTTCAGCTTCTTGTTGTTTCCCGCTATTCGGATGTTTACATATTGACCTCTAATTCCAGGGGTGCATTTGAAGGATTTTTCCTGTGAAGACGTCATAGTGTATAGTCCCCCACACTTTTGGTTTGAATTTCCTCCGTTATCGAGACTGTCCCCTTAGGAAAGTATAAAATGCCAGAATAAATATAAATCAACAAAACTACGTATGAATCGATAAATGCACACTGCATAAGTAAAATACAGAGGTGTTAATGTGTGAGGCGAGACCATGTAAGAGGATTCAATTTAACTAGAAGCGAAGGAACACTGACCGACTCTTATTTCAAAATCTGTTAATCCATCTGCACCGCTAATAATGTTTACCACATCCACAGTGTAGCTCGTCCCCAGATCCACACGCCACCAGGGATCTGTGAGGAGACTGGTTACTGCACACCTTCTTGTTGTTCCTTCAACAGCGAGTGCAGCCACTGAACCATCGTCACCAGACATATAAGCCGGTTGTCTTAATGCCAAGTCAGCTGAGGTAAAAAGATAATTTAATACTTTGATACAATGGAATCTTGAACTCTAAGTTAAGTTTATAACTTAAAATCTGATATACTTTTTAGCTGACGGGGACCTGGCACTGGGAAGGTTAGTTCTCGCGCCATTCCCTCTTCAGGCGAAGATTTAGAAGGTACACGATCCTTTTAAGGTTGAAAAATCTGTTATCAGGCCAGGGTGTCAACTTGCCGAAGAAGGCCGAAAGTTTAAAGTTGTCTACTTTCTCCGTTCCTGGGCCAACTCATTTTCGGATCTAGCTAAGTTCATACGCAGACAATCAAATTCGATTGAATCTTAAGAGTGCCTGTTTATTAGCAAATTGACTGTTGCCGGAAATAAACTGTTCGCCGATTGAAATAGTCCAATTAGAAGCAGCTTACAATCGGATATGTCTATACTGATAATTCTACAGCCAGTGAAATTTAAAAAGCAAATGCTAGGTTCGATTCTCCATCGCTACTCAGAAATTCTTCGTTGTCCCACGCTTGTGCCTAGACGAAAAACGTCTTTTCTAACGAAGAAGGCACTTTCCATGTGGGTCGCCCTATTGCAACTGTATCCTGTTCAAACTGGCAAACATTTTCGACTGAAATCTGACGCATTTTCGCAGTTCAGCAACATGCTACGTGTTGCAAATTGAAACCCTTTTGTCTTTACATACCTGGCGCCACTTCCGAGGTTTTTAAAAACAAAATCAATACTCCAATTCGTATCATAACCTGTATTTGAAAGTCACAAAATATGTTTATCACATAAAAATTTTTATAGAATTCACAATTTCAAGTATTCTCCTCTAAATGAGTGTAACATGCTTAAAATCACAGAAAACCTTACAAACGAGTTGGCATGGGCCCAAAACTTCTGTGTCAAGAGAAAACCAGTTTCTCATCAAAGTCTCGGTCTTCACCCACAAAATTTGGAAGCAAGTTTTCATAAGCACTCCTTACGTCTCGTATCTCAAATAGGGGAAATGCACATTGTAGTGTTCGCATCGATTTGAACTCAAAATTCCCTTCAAATCCGTGTTTTTTATCCTCAAAATAACGGAAATCAGAGTAACTTTGGCTGAGGTTTGGACCAACCTCGGTGGCAATTTCGGACTGAATGTCAAATTACATTTATGAATAAGCTGATATAATGAGTAAACCCAAGGCAAAAAAGCTGAACGTCGTCGAGCCAAGGCGGAATGCGCCGGATAGATGTGACCAAATACAGTTGCGAAAGGCTAAGCTAACTAATACACTTTGCCTCAATCCTCACTGTTTTACTTGAAGGAATAGAAGAATGAAACATCATAATTTCTTTGGGTTATACAAAGAACAGAACTTTGTCTCCAAAAGTGAAAAGTTTTTGTACTCACACACACTGTTGTCATTTTTAGCAAGGCCTCCCTCAACATGGTAATTTCAGCCTTCTTTAAAATGGCAACCAAAAAAGACTGCAGATAAATTAGCCTTGGAAAACCTGCGGTTTTAACCACTAGGATTAGCTGGGATATCTAACAATTCTAATTGGCGTAAATGGCCAGTATCATTTGTTGTAGTCGGGGCGGTTTGATTAAGTGATTCTTACAGTCTTACTTCTGTTTTATTGTTTTCAAAATTCCTAAATTCTTAATTTCACAATTGTTATCAATAGCTATGCGAATGCGCCACACGCCGCCAACATTTAGCGGTTCTGCCTTTTTAAAACCGGAATTAAGGTTAAATAATTCTCATCAACATCCAAAGTTTTTTACCCAGTAACTTAATTTTACTGATTAACTTTGATATTTTCATGCTGACTGAGGAGATAAATCTCAAATTCAGTGTTACGCAAAGACAACATGAATTTAAGAAGACACCTATAAATGAATTATCGTATGGAAAACTGATCTACTTACGTTAATGGAGGCCACTATGAATTGGTCATCATTTGATATACCTGTAGATTAACGTGGACTGCTTGCTTGAACGCCGGCAAGACCTCTTGCCTGATAATTAACAGAAAAAAGATTTAACTCCGCCGTAGGGAATCTTTTTGGATGATAAATTGAGACATGCAATTCGCAATACCGGTCCACCGTCAAATAACTATGTGTATCGGTTTTCTCATTAAAACTGCATCTGTGAGAGCATAAAATTTTAATTTGAATTTTTTATCAGATCTTCTTGTTACTTACCATACTCAGCAAGAATCCGTAAACGCTTTCGCCGGTCTCTCGCTTTTTCAAGAAAATTAGAAAATTGTAACCTAACTCTTTAAAAATATACCTTTCAAAAAGTTTCGCACATCTAAATTCGTCTTAGACACTTAATCAGTATTCAGTGTCAAAAGCTTTAACAACCCAACCAGTAATGAGCGTCAACCCCTCGTTCCATCGCTCTAACGAAGGCTAGCGCTTTGAACATCAGCTTTGGGAACCCTTTACATCCGCAAACCCAGTTGATAAAAACAAACCATCTCGTATTTCCCTCCACTGATGTGGCACCATAATTTCTTTAAGAACTTACTTCCTTCAATCCCTGCCTGTGCTGAATACCCTTTGCAGAGCCTAATTTTTTAGTAACCAGGTTTAAAAACTCAATGAAAAAAGAAGGATTGTGTTAAGCTTACAGGAATTCTGCACGTCTTCGTCTTTGGATTGAGAACCATCTTGATGTATAACTATTAATGATTAATCCATGTATGAATTTCTAATTACCTTCAAAAAACAATAGACAACATATTTCAACCAGTCCGGCGCACCTTAGACCTTCTAAGACAAGTACTTCCAATTTCAAACAAAAGCATCCGACTTTAGACACGAGTGTCTGTTTATGGAAAAACATCGAGCAGAATGCCTATTGTTCTCGCGATGTTTACCCGCAATGGCGAAAGTATTATAGATCTGGCCCCGGATGGGTAAATCTCTATCCGGTGGATAGCGCAGTACGTTTTGGTAACACTTATCCGCTGGATAGCGATTTATCCGTTGGATAGTGTTATCCGCCCATTGAACAACCGGAGCCTGAAATATTTATGGCGAAGCATAATCAAAGAGGCTCTCATTGGTCGAAGAGCACGCGCTCTTTTCTCCGAAGGGAATACTGCCTCAGCTCAATAACTTGTCAAGGCATCATGCCAGCGTCATTGGACTGTTTTAACCGATATAGCTGCCAAAATGTGGTTCCTTCTTAAACTCTTGAAAGTTTGTGGTTTTGTTATTCCTTTATGTGTTTTTGTTTTCGTTTTTATTTCGCTTTGGTTTTCTTTTAATTTTTTGTTTAGTTTAGTTTTGTTTTGTTTTTGTGGGTGTATCGAGTCTATTTTTGTTATTTCATTCAAAATTTTAAAGTTATCAACAACTGACAAGTGTTTAACTAATATTTGGTGGCCAACACCAGATAGAATTAAAATGCCTACGATGCAAATTAATCCAAATACAACATAGTTCAATCAATCGCAAGGTGCTGACAGGAAAAAACCTTCAATAAGGACCTTTTAATAATTACCTATACTAGCGCACTTTGGGTGTCAGTCTCTTGGCAAAACAAAAGGTGTCATCACAAAATTGCAAGATGTCTCCTTTACATCTAATATATTTTAATTTTCTTTACTGCGCTAAATTTTTTTCCTTCAATGTATTGTTTTGAGACGAAATGCTTCCGCGAAATACATTAACTTGCCAAAATAATTTCACTCTAACAGGTATTTATTAATTTCCGGAGTTGTTTTTAATTTCAGGATTGAAAAATTCAACGATTATTTGTCGTAAGGTCCAGAAATTAAGATTATTAAACGCAAAGGGCTTCACTTACGATTATTAGTCGACCAAAAATTCAGAAGTAAGTACTTCTTCGCACATGGCTTTTAAAGCAATAAATGTCACACATTTGAAGTCTTCTTGGGTTCAAGTTCTCATTGAACTTCATTTCTGCTTAAAAAGTGTCTTCACCAAGAACGTTTTTCTTTTCTTTCATCCTTCGACGAAGTTCAGCGCGGGCTTTCGATATCGTGAGAGAGTTGACCAACGTTTCTTCTCGATGACTTAGAAAGTAAGTAAATACGCTAATTTCGGACAGGTTTTAAGTAGATTTAAGTTTCAGCTGCAAACGAACAGCCAAATAGGTCAAATTACGACAAATGTCGAACCCCAATAACGGCCTTTTACGAAGTTGAAACGTATGTTTATGAGCAAGAGACAGATGAAACCGGCCGCAGTGATTGATGTGATACAATTATTTCAGGTGTGGATAACTTGTATCGCACTCTGCTAGTCCCGGCTTTACTGAATCAGAAATTGCCACACTCACTCCTAAAAAAGAAAAACGTTTCACTGATTTCCCTACACCGATTATATATTTCTTTTCTTTTTTCTTCTTTTTATTATTTTATTTTCTTGTTTAATCAAATAATATGGGTTTGCATTTTTCATAAACGAAGAGGAAAGATTAATTTGAGTCGCGGGTTCATTTTTCCAACCCGCAAGACTCTAGTTCTTTCCAGAACTAATGTGTTTCGAAATGCGTCGTTCAACAGCGATGGGGAAAACGCTGTACCTCAATGGAAAAACTATTTTCGATATTTTGAGTGAAACCCACCCCGGCGAGATTTGGCAAATGTCAGGCCGATTTGGTGAGATGTCTTTTTCTATTCTTTCGCCATTGTGTTGCTTATCTAGCGGTTAAATAGTCGTTTTTCACCCGAAACTGAATGATAGACAAGTAAGAACAAGAATGGCCTTTCTTCATTTATCTCATAACTGTTTTACACTCTTTCATTTTAGGCATACAAACTGACAAGCAAATCAGAAAAACAGTCCGCGACTGTCGACTCGTGCTAGCTGCCGATGCGATTATATTTAGATACGCATCATTTAGATCAAAACACATTACGTCGCATGGGTTTTTTTTCCGAAACTTCTTTTATTCGATTAGCATATTTCTGAGAGATGAATTAAGGTAATATTTATGTGTACAATGGGTTCTTGTCGAAAGTTTTCTTTTTTCCGCGGTCAAAATTCAATTTGTAGGAATTTCGAAGCCTGCGTCACGCACCCGCTTCGGATGAAAAAGAAAAAACTCATATTAATCAATGTTATATTTGTTTCAGCCCAAACACGTTGTGTCGGCGACGGAAACATTCTAAAAACATTCACAGTGATTTTAGAGCATACTTTCATAATCATTCGCCATAGGCAAAAGAACTCTTCAAGTTGGCTCTTCAGTTGTAATACCGTGCCGAAACCTTTTCAAGTTATTTTCGCGGGAAAAAGTCCCATAGTTTTTCAGCTGACAAGTGTATCAGAAGAAAAGCTTTACATAGATCATCAATCTCTTTAATTCTCGCCTATAACTTTGCATACCGCTTGGATTGATCTGATCGGTATACCACAGTGCATTTCAGAAACCATCTTTCATCGTGACTGTTTGATTGAATCATTTTTTATGGCTCTCTCTCAGTTTAAGAAAGGTTTGAATCTGCAGCTACTTGTAAACAGAGCAAATGGACGTTTCTTTACCAGTTTATGTAATTACCTTGTATGAATTTGTACCTAAAATCCCTGTGAATGTTTTTAGAATGTTTCGGTCGCCGACACAACGTGTTTGGGCTGAAACAAATATAACATTGACTAATATGAATTTTTTTTTTTTCATCCGGAGCTGGTGCGTGACGCAGGCTTCGAAATTCCGACAAAGTGAATTTTGACTGCGGAAAAAATAAAATTTCGACAAGAACCCATTGTACACTTAGATATTACCTAATTTTATCTCTCAGAAATATGCTAATCGAATAAAAGAAGTTTCGGAAAATACAAAAACCCATGCGACATGATGTGTTTTGATCTATTAAAATGACGCGTATCTAACTATAATCGCATCGGTAACATTGAGTCGACAGTCGCGCACTGTTTTTCTGATTTGCTTGTCAGTTTGTTTGCCTAAAATGAAAGAGTGTAAAACAGTTATTATTTGAGATAAATGAAGAAAGGCCATTCTTGTTGTTACTTGTCTGTCATCAGTTTCGGGTGAAAAACGACTATTTAACCGCTAGATAAGCATCACAATGGCAAAAGAATGGAAAAAGACATCTCACCGAATCGGCGTGACATTAGGCTCAATAGGGTTTTTTGGCCGGGCGAAGAATGGGTACGAAAATGGCGCGAGCTTTTAAATGGCATCAAATATGTAAACAAACATGGCGGCTTCACGCGAGTGCACAATTTTTGTCACATAATCACAAAGTTTACTGAACGAGAGTGAAACGGCATCGATACTTTCTAGTAATGAGCACAATATTGACAATGAAAGACCACAAGTTTACACAACGCCTACACAACATCCGTAATGCGTCAGGTCGCTTTCGGAAAGTGGAAGCGATCGAAACCAGAAATTAAACAAAAATAAAGGTTACACAAGGGGTTCAAAACGTGGAATGCCAAAAGGAAGCTCCAGTATGATAACATATCCAAGGAAAAGAACCCCCAGCAAAACGAATGACACGAGCACGTGAGGTCAGTACATTTTTTTTTATTCGGAAGTCTTAATTTTTGGTAAGATTTTCCTGCCAAGCTTGTCCTAACTATCGGCCTACCTGTTCTGTTGACTCCAACCCTGATTCCCATCAGCAGAATAAAGCTAAGAGGAAGGCGAACCTGCCACAAGTATCCAGACTGATAAACTTAGAAACCCTTACAGATGGTCTGAAGGAATACTCATTTTGTCATTGCGGTAAATTCTCACTATTTTTAACTGCACTATAGCGTATTTTACACCATTATCATATAAAAGAACATAACAAATATTGTGGATGGAGTCGTTTTTCCCTGTTAGTTTACAGTGTATTTAACAATATTTCTAGGCCCTTTGTCTCTTGGCAATGTTATTGAAGAACAGCACAGTGGCTTGGCAAGCACGTTTACTGTTATATGCAGCCAATGCAATGTGAAAAACACCATTAAAACATCAAAAGAGCAAAGATCTAGTGCACACGGTCCATTGACCTTTGATGTGAACACGAGAGCTGCCCTTAGCTGTTTACACACAGGAGTGGGCAACACCCATTTAAACAATATACTTTCAATCCTCAATGTGCCTGCACTGAACTCATCAACTTTTAAAAATCGGGAAAGGGAAGCTTGAAAGGCAATAGAGCTAGTAGCAAAGAATAGTTGCCAGCAATTCCTAAACCTTGAACGAGAGAAGGCAATTGAAAATGGTAACAAGCCTGACCAGAACAATTTGGTACCTATTGCCTGTTCTTACAACATGGGGTGGCAGAAACGGGGCTTCAATTCTAAGACCGGACATGCTGCAGTCATGGGCCTTTCAACTGGTAAGGTCCTTGACTACACAACAAAAAATAAAATGTGCCGCTCCTGTGATGGAGCTAAAAAGGCAGGAAAACAACCAAATGACCACGACTGTAGAAAAAATAGTTCAGGCTCTTCAAAGTCAATGGAGCCTTTAGCTGCAGTTGAACTTTTCAATAAGGTAACTAAATCAAATGTCAAATTTTCAATTTACACCGGGGATGATGATTCAATGACTGAATCTCACCTAAAGCAAAAGGTACCCTATGGTGTGGAAAAATGGAGTGATACAGTTCACATAAAAAGATCCCTTACAACACGCCTATAAAACTTGAGCCAACGTAGTAAGTTCCCCAACAGTTCAGTGTTGTCACAGAAAGTCATAAATTACCTTGTCAAATCCTTTACATACTGTATTGCACAAAATAAGGGGGATGCTACAAACATGAAATCTGCAATTCAAAGCATTGTGCCTCATGCATTTGGTGACCATACTGGTTGTAGAGAAACATGGTGTAGATACAAGAAAGACCCTTCTCATTATTGTCACAGAGATATTCCCTATGGCAAAGACCTCCAAGGAGATAGCTTTCAATCAGCCCTGAAATCTCTCTTTGATGAATATAGCACAGACATTGTTATAAACAAACTTACAGCTGCAGCAAATTCTCAACGTAACGAGTCTCTGAACAGTGTGGTGGGCTCGAAGAACCCCAAACTTCGCTTTTACGGGGGAAGTGAAAGCAATGATTATCGAGTGTCCTGCAGTGTCTCTCAAGTAAATTTAGGTTACAGGTACATTCCTCAAACTCTAGTGTCACTTAACATAGAGCCAGGTCTTTTCTGTGTAGACCATAATACGAAAATGGACATGAAAAAGGAAATCAACAGTTGCATTCAAGCGACGTCGATCACAATTACACAAACACCAGATTTCAGAAACCTCGAAAAACGAGGGCAAAGAGGGTACCATGTATGAAAGTGGCATTGGCCTGAACCTAAACTCTTCTGCGACGACATTGGAGTTGAACAATTCTGAACTTTCAATCACTGATCTTTATGATATAACCGCTGCTATCACGAAACAACAACAAGAACAATACGAAAATGCAGTTCCGAAATACACTTCGAGACCCACAGTTCAAAAGGAAAAATTTGATGACAGTTATTTTATAACTTCGTTTTATTTGAAATCGCCGACAAATTCAACGGGAAAATCAGCAAAAGTATGTCAGCTCGCTGCCGTGGATAGGTCAGGTAAACAATTCTCATGCTATATTCTACCAACCAGACATCGATTCTCGCGCGTCAAAGGTCAACAAACTTACAGTTAAAACTGTCAATGGAATCCGCCGACTTTTCAAAGATAATCGACTAGTAGAAGCCTTTGAGTTATCGCAAGTACTTACTAGGCAGTTCTTAACTTTTTTGAGGGCCAGCATAGATTCAGCTTCAACACGGTCCACAAAGCCCGTTTGCACAATCTTGGCTGGACACAACGCCGCCACATTTGATATTCCAATAATTCTTCGAAACGGTGGCGAAAATGTTATCGCGGAGCTCAGTTCCATCAGTTCCATCCGGTTTGCAGACACTCTGACACTGATGAAATCACTCATCAAAAGCAAGCACTCTTCCCTCCAAAACGCAGAAGTAAATTTCCAAAGCCTGGGCAGAGTTCTGTTTACGAACATTTATTTCAAACCACCTTTGATGCCCACGACGCCCTAGAGGACGTGATCGCTCTTCGAAGAATCTTGCTTTCGTCTAGGTTGGCTTTGTCTGATGAAATGCTGGTGAACAGAAGTTCTGTAATCTCTGTCAAGGACGCCGCCGAAGACCTGAAATATCTTGACAACCGTCATAAGAGACTCCTGTCTTTTCGAGGAAAGCTGTACAACCCAGGTCATGCGGATAGCCCAATAAAGCAAAGCATTGCCGAAAAAATTGCTGGTAGTGGCCTACGCTATGAGGATTTAAAGAATTTGTACCAACGATTTGGACGGAAAGGTCTTGTGTGTATTTTGACGAGACCGCCATTGTCCAGTCGCTCATCGCTTCCAAGGGTCACAAACACGACGAGAATAGTCTCCGCAATTTTGAAACACTTCGAAGAGATTTCAAAGGACTCTGCGACATAGTGAATTAAGGTATGTTCTCAACTGACTTTCAGGTCAAAAGCAGTTTGTGCAAAAACGTCAAAGATAATTACCGCCCGCATTTACATATTCGTCCTCGGTAAAACCGCGTGGTTCGAAAGTTCGCGCATGCTCAAATAGCGATCTTGGCGAGTTCCCATTCTGATGACGTAATTGCCATTGAGGTGAGAAAATAAAAAGTTCCCCCTCAGATTTCTCTTAATCCTTAGGTGAAATTCCTTAAAATTTGGCAGAGATGTTATACCCTTGTAGCTTTCCTTACTGTGAATTTTTCTGACAAATTTGTAAGACAAGTTTTTCGTTCAGCCAAAAAACAACAAAAATGTTAAAAGCGAAAAAACTACCTTAACAACCTCTATTTTTTTCGATTTTAAAAGTTTCGTCTTGTCAGACTCTACCCGGTCGGAGAATAATAGAAAATTTTACCGAAGGAAATTGAAGAAAATTGAAATCAAAGTCAGACAGACGTCAAATGATAGCGATATTTGGGTAGTTTTAATTAGCGACTAAAAGCCTTGACTTCAGAGGAGGTGACTGTTGTACAGCAAATTTAGGCCCTTGTTCTTTATGTTTCAGTAGATTTGATTTGAAAAATAGCAAAAACAACGAGAATATGAACTTTCGATTGATGTCACTGGCGCGCGCTTCATGATCTTGCATAACCCTATTGAGCTACCTTAGGCAGGAGATACTTCGGGGACGACGCCGCCGTCAGATTCCCGACGGACTGGGTTTGACGTCGTCGCTCTCCCGCCAAATGTTAATTTGTTAAGCACGGATGCTGTTTTGCCAGGACGCGGCCATCCTCTGTTCCTGATATACTTTTGTTTCTGCTCCGGTTATGGCCAGTTTTAAAAAGTTTCGTCAGACCCTTCTTGTCTACTACGATGCTGATCTTATTAGTGATGAGGATTTTTTAATCTTGTACGACTCGTTTTCCTCACGAAATCCAGATTTTGCTTATGATTCGTACGATCGCTTTGACTTGGATAACATGAACGACGACGAATGCATAGCCGAATTTAGAGTGAGGAAAAGGGATCTTCCAACACTGGCTCAAGTTCTTAGGATTCCACCGTCATTTCAACTTTCGCAGATAAATAATTTCTTAATAAGCTTACTTACGATTTGGGGGGAGGTTTGGTGCTCGTTGCATCCTTCTCCGTGGCCATTTCTATCTTCCAAAAACTGTCTCAAAAAGGCACAAACTGCTCTTAGACTAACCTAAAAATATAATTGAACATGGATTGAAATGGTGTGAACCACATAGAAAAGTTGAAAAAAACTACAAAAGCCATGAAATCTCATAAATCACTCACATTTCACGACGCCGTCAAATACCTAAAACTCACGTGGTCGCCGGAAGGAGGACGTCGTTTGTCGGGGGTATGTCATGCGCAATGGACCTAGTCCCAGTCTCAACTGCTCATTGACGGCGGCGTCGTCTTCAAAAGTCCTCCTGCTTAAGCTCCCTAATTTGCCAATCTCGTCGGGGTGGGTTTCACTGAAAATAGCGAAAATAGTTTTTCCATTCTGGAACAGCGTTTTCCCCATTGCTGTTGAACGACCCATTTCGAAACGCAATAGTTCTGGAAAGCATTAGAGTCTTGCGGGATGGAGAAATGAACCCGCGACTCAAATTAATCTTTCCTCTTCATTTATGAAAAATGCAAACGCATCTCGAATTACGTTTGATTAAACAAGAAAATAAAAAAAGAAAAGAAAAGAAAAGAAATCGGTGTAGGGAAATCAATGAAACTTTTCTTTTTTTTTTTTGGATTGAGTGTGACAATTTCTAATTCAGTCAAGCCGGGACTAGCGGAGTGCGATGCAAGTTATCCACACCTGAAATCGATCACCGCCGCCGGTTTCATCTGTCGCTTGCTCACAAACATACGTTTCAACTTCGCAAAAGGCCGTTGTTGGGATTTGGCATTTGTCATGATTTGATTCATTTGGCTGTTCGTTTGCAACTGTATTCGGTTAAACTTAAATCTACTTAAAACCTGTCCAAAATTAACGTATTTGCTTACATTATTCTGGGTCATCGAGAATAAACGTTGGTCAACTCTCTCACGATATCGAAAGCCCGCGCTGAACTTCGTCGAAGGACGAAAGAAAAGAAAAACGTCATTGGTAAACACACTTTTTAAACAGAAATGAAGTTCACTGAGAACTTGAACCCAAGAAGACTTCAAATGTGTGACATTTATTGCTTGAATAGCCATGTGCGAAGAAGTACTTACTTCTGAATTTTTGGTCGTAATGGCGGCCGTCCAAACAAAATTTCTGGTTGAACTTTCTCTGGAGAGGAGTACGATTAATAATGACATTTGCTCTCCGATGCGATTATTTACCGTATGATGCACGATTATTAGTCTAAAAGCTCGTCAAACACGCCTTTTAATGATGCAATCTTCACAATTAATAGCCGTACTTTCCACGATTATTAATCGCAATAGTACAGTCTTTGCGACTAATAATCGTAAGTGAAGCCCTTTGCGATTAATGATCTTAATTTCAGGACCTTACGACAAATAATCGTTGAATTTTTCAATCCTGAAATTGAAAAACACTCCGGAAATTAATAGACACCTGTTTCTAGCGATCTCTTAGATCTAAATGGTAGCGCTAAATTATCAAGCATTAATTACAAGTAAGTCATACAGCATAAAATTGTGCCAAAGGTCAGTTCGACTTGCGAAGATTGTATTTCACAATCATAACCTAAAGTTTATGGAAGCCATTCCCAGACCAGAGTTAGAAGATAAGTAGGTATGAAACTGAATAATTCCTCTCATGTTATCAGAAGTTTTAAAACTAACATCGTTAAACGGTTGGCAGTGATCACCAGCGAAGATTATTTATACACAGAACGTCATCAACAACTTAACAACAGAATTATACAAGGATGAAGCACGTTTCAGTGATCCGAACGATAGCAGAAAAACAATTTAAATACCTTTCTCAATTTGTCCCTCTGCTTGTAAATCGATTCTTTTCAAGCAAATTTGAGAGTCGCTAAACATACACCTTCGCTCCGTGATGACAAGGAAAATAAAGAGGAAGATGACAGGGATGATTATTTCGCATAAAAGAAAGCATTATAATTTTACTTTGAAGCAAGCCAATAAGAGGACAGGAACATTGTGGGCTTGCAACCATCTGGTATAGCCACAGGGGGCCCATACAATCTGTTTGTGTAGCCGACCGTTGTTTTATAGTGAATGTACCAGATTTACTGTTTGCCTCACCTACAGTGATATATTGCTGACTATATGTACATAAATCATTGATAAATAAACGTTGAATTACTTTACCTGTGGTGCATAGTCGTCCTTTTGCCTCAAAAATGTTTTTTTTTTGGAGCGATTTTGAATAAGTCTGATTTCGTCGTTAATGTCATGCATTAAAGAAAGACAAAGGTGGAAGCCTTTTATTGAAAGGGTTGAAGCGCCCGAGCGATTTTGACCCCGAAAATCGCATCGCTCCGCTTTCAAACTTCGCAGCATTAAGGTCAAAAGATGCACGATTCTCCTGGGTTTGATCGTAAACAGCACGCTCGGTTAGCTTTGAAATACACTGTAAGTTACTGATGGGGCGGAGGTTTAGGAATAATGTATCTTTCCCAGAATAGCGCTTTATACTAATGACGTCATGAAATTTTAGACCCCCCGCGTGACTCAGACAAACAAACTCCACTTCTTTGAGAGCTACAAGGGAAATGGCGAGTAGTTCGCTTATTCCCTTACAGTTCTGACCGAAGAGGACGGCGTTCCTGGCTCCAAATTTGAAAGAGAGCCGGAAGAATACACTGTAGACCAGCTAAAACGGTGGTTAAAATGTAGGGGCTTAAAATTAAGCGGTAAACGAGAAGAACTTGTACAGACGGTGTGAGATGCGGGAATTATCACACCCTTGATCCGGCAATCGATCATGGAAAATGGTTTGCTGCCAAAGTTTTTCAAGAAAATTCTGATGTAAACAATGTAAAAAGGGGGTTGACAGGCCTACAAGACTCCCCAGCGCGTGTTTAGAATAGCCTATTCAAAGTTTGGCTCTCAAGAGCATGTTTTTGAGCGATCGCCCTCTTTTGTAAGATACGAGCGGCGGATTTTTGTATATTTCGCTCAATACTGATTGTGTTTCTATTAAATGCCAGTTCATGTAGTTTATGTAGTTAATGTTCAGGCAGTTGTCATTGAATAATTTCTGTTTCTTTGACGCTGAATTTTCTCTTTCTTTCGGTGCTTTCCTCTAAGGAGCATGTGCTCAACTTACTTGCGCTGGTCTTAGATTTGCCTTTAGTGGATCGGGAAATTCGGCTGTTGGACCTTTTCCGCCGGGCCAGTGAAGAGCACAAATATAACTTAAGTGTTTCTTGTTATGTTTTTCTCCGTAAAAAACTCATGCGAACAAGCCACCAGCCAACGCTTGCACTTTGCCATGTCTCGCGGAGGTTTTCGGAAAGGAATGAATACTTTCTTCCCTACTTCCTTTCACTCTTTGAGTGATTTTGGCCATTTATCTGCATATCTTGAGTCTGTCTTACACTCACCCCAACAACAGTGTTTGGTACCAACCATGCCCCTTCCTTTCAGAACGCCAAGTCATTTTTTGACGAAATTTTCCGTCGTTTTCTTTTAATTTTACAGCTCTCCCCTCATACATTTCCTTAAGCTGGTCGCAATGTTTGTCTGAGTCTGTGCGGGGGGTCTCATAGGTTACACGTAACAAAATCTATTTTTAGTAATAGTATAAAGCGCTATTGAGGCGAGGATCTACAAGAGCATCCTTCCATTTTCATGGAAAATGACCTAATGCAAGAGAAGGATTTAAAATGCATGTTATTGTAGGTAAAAGTTCATCGAAGCGGGCTACTACCATTGGTGTCGGCATGGGATCGAGGCTACAAGTCTTTTTAGTGGTCTTTCGTACTATTGCACCAACCTCGTCGCACGAGAGTTGCCGGAAATTTGGAAGTTTTTTCTCTTCCCCAACCACTGGGCCATCGGGTACTGTAGCCTTCTCCCCAAGAGTAATTTCAGAGGAGAACGAAACTAATATAAATACTCAAATGTATACATTGTTAGTATTTTACAACACACGTTGCTTATGAGATACAATGAATATATGAAGTTCATATATTTTGAACTGCGGTATTAGATACGTATGATGCACGATCCTCGCAGTAGATAGCGCTATTTATGCAATAGCGAAAATCAGACCTGAAAAAATTCAGGCCTGTACGGGACTCGAACCACTGACCTCTGCGATACTAGTGCAGCGCTCTACAATTGAGCTAACAAGCCAACTGGGAGCAGGCCGTTAAGTTGATTTGTAATAAAACCGTGAAAGTGATAAATGAGATACAATGAATATATGAAGTACATATATTTTGTTGCTTATGTGACTGAAAAAAGGTTAATTATGTGACTGAAATGTCTATTCTTAAAAAAATTAATTCAAGTAGATTCGATTTAACACGTGTCAGGAGCCCATTACCATTACGTGTCTAAATCGTTACAAATGGTATGAAAAAAAAAAAAACGCTGTCCCTTTCATAAATCACTGTGTGCGTAATTCAGTATCTCCAGCGATAAATCAACAGCGACTTTATGACAAGGTCACTTTCTCGTAATACTCAGTCCCAAGCCTCTCTCTCAAGCCTTCCTGGCTACTGGATCCAGTCTTGTTGTTAAGTACACACGTGCTATTCTGGGAGAGGTAGGTGAATGACACACACGTCGTCTCTACGAGGCAGTAGGCCATACATTTCCATGAAGAGGTCACGTGATATTCCAAATGCATCATGTGACCCGTCAGTTCTAAAGGAACGCCAGCTTTTGACACGGGGAGATGGAAGAGAGCGTCCTCATAATGGATCGTCGATTTTTCTAAGAATTGAGTGTAAATATGAAATTAAACGTGGCATATTGCCTTCATAGGGTATTAAGGTGGCTCAATAAAAATTGACTTCTGTGATATTGTTTTAGCTTTGGGAAACGTTTGAAAACATCGGAAAAGACTTACCAATAATGGCATTCACCGGCTCCTTGTGAACCGATTCAGAGAAACCAGCGGATTACTTACCAACGCAATATCTTGTTTTCACTTCGAAAGATGTCGGCTGAAGTTTGTACACATAATATCCATAGCATTTCCTGACTTGCGCCTTCAACTCTGCAAAGCAGCAATTGCTGTTCCAACTAAAGCAAACAGTTCGGAGCACAACACCCTCCTCCATAGATGGGTGCCCCCCACGAAGCCAACCTGAGGACTGGGTTCCACATGCCCAGGGTTCCGTGCAGGAGCCTGGTAGCTAGCGAGAAATATGTTACAAGGCTTGCCAGTTAGTTGAATTTCTTTACTTTGGAACGGGAATTAGGAGCTCCTTATTTCGATTTTGAAGAACGCTATGTTTGAGACTTCCACATACCATAAAGTACGTTTTCATTTTAGATGCTTATATTACCAAGTTCATAGAGTGGGCTCCAGCATGCAAAGACATATTACCCCATCTTACTCTGACCTCGGAAACATTAAACGAAAGAAGGCAAACACTATAACTGTTGACTTTTTGCCCCACCGCTTCCCTCCCCCCTCTATACACACTTTTTATTTCGCTTTGACGCCTCTGAACCAATGCATTTCGTAAACTTAAGATCAAACCTGCATTGGGCTCCATGTGGTCTTATCAACAAAGCGATACCATGTTCGTTCATCTATGCCATTGTCATTTTGAGCTAACACTTGGTTATGTATCACATGGGAAGCTGACCTTGTCCCATCAGCTAAGTCTTTGTACTCTGTGCACATCGAGTATTTACCTTGAATAAAATCAAGTGGAAGTCCTTTTAAAATGTTTGGTTATCACTGAATCAGCTGTATACGCCTTGTCCAAGAACATGACACACTGGGCCGGCCAGGCTTCGAACCCAGACCCTACGGCCCGGAATCCAGAGGACTGACTATTAGACCACCGAATCACCCAGTAGAAAAAGGTTTAAATTCTAAGCGTCATAATTGTTACCGATGTGCTACCTAAAAATTGATCAGAGAACTGTCCGGTTCTTTTACTTACTGTGCAAATTCAATACAAATCTGTGAAAATCAGTGCCATGTTTGTTATTGGCAACACAATCAATTGTCCACGTGGTATTATTCCAAGGTGCAATGATTGACAGATTCAGTGTCAGGTCGGAGGTGCTGTTTTGAAGGACGACGCCAACTCTGACCCAGGCTACAAACGGTTCAGGGTAGCCGAAAGGCTCTGGACAGACCAAAGTTATGGAACTTTTATCATAAGCGTCCTTTACTGTCTGCTCCACTGGCTTGTTCTTCAGAAGAGCTAGAATGAAAGAGATGTTAAAGAAACATGAAATGCGTCTTGTCACTAGCAAAGGACAAAAAAATGTGAATTCCCCTCTTCTTCCCCTCTCTCTTCAATGAAAGAATGAATAAATAAATGAATGAAGTAGAAAAAAGAGCGAAATCGACTTCGCTTATACCTTACCTCTACTTTCAGAATAAACCTCCACTTCGCATAATGTTAGGAACATTCTATTTCCGTCAAGTCTAATGTTTACATATCGTCCTGTTTTCCTCGGTTTGCAATAAAACGAAGCTTTGTGTAAAGTGGCCATCGAGTATAACCCACCACACCTTGGATTTGAGTTTCCATTATCCTCCAAACCGTCTCCTAAGGGGGAAAGAACTTAAGTGAGAGCCCTGCGTGTTTCGTTGCAGTCAAGAACTTGGATATTCTTTAGGGGCTGTGTGATATATTTAAAAGGTTGAGACCATAGCTTTTCAAAATGGTAAAAATAAAATTTATATCGCACGAAAGACTTGCAACTAAACGTAAGGAAAAAGAAAAACTTATTTTATCCAACGGAAGCATTGAGCTTACCCACATGGATCTCTATGTTGTAGAGCCTATTCATGCAACACTCGGCTACCCTGTTGAGTATGAACACTTCTGACACAGGCTGACTTGATCCCAGATCCACTCGCCACCAGGGATCATTTTCTGCTAAGGTATGAGTACAACTTAACCCATTATAGCGACTGTCAAGATTTCTATCCACTGCACGCTCTGACGAACCATTCCAGCCCGTGGTGGACTGGGATGTTGATCGATCCGCGGCAATGTTTACTAATAAAAAACAAAAGAAAAACAAAACAGAAATAAACAAACAAAGCGTGCTACAGAGTTAAGTAGTTATGGTTCCGGTAATTCTCAAAGCAAACAAAGGGAGTCCGATGGTCTCGTACCCAGACCTTTCACGGCCAAGCGGATACAATTACACGGTAAGATCTGGGTAGGAGAAAAGGCAACCAATATACCAAAATAATGCTTTAAGATTAAATATTTTCCCCCATCGTTATGATTGATATCCCCGTCTCACTCCGTAAATGGCTACTGACCTTTCTCTTCAAACCACCAATAACCAACATCTCTGGCAACACCCCTACCTAACAACTTGCATTCCTTCTTATTGCGCCATTTAATTTCTTTCTCACTACCTTGTTGTCTTACTCCACTGGATGCACACCTGCTCAGCAGCCGGCCTTTCTATTCATCTACCTTCCTTATCATTTTACCCACCTACCTACACTCTCATATAGCCACTAGTCACCTGCCACCGCTATACCCACCTACCTACATTCTCATATAGCCACCAGTCACCACCATACCCACCTACCTTCATTTTCATACAGCCACCAGCCACAAGCCACCAGCCACCTCCTTACCCACCTACCTTCATTCTCATATAGCCACCAGTGCCCTGCCACCTCCATACCCACCTACCTACCTTCTCATATAGCCACCAGCCTCCAGCCACCTCCATACCCACCTACCTACATTCTCATATAGCCACCAGTCACCAGCCACCTCCATACCCACCTACCTTCATTCTCATCTAGCCAGCAGCCACCTCCACACCCACCTACCTACATTCTCATATAGCCACTAGTCACCTGCCACCTCGATACCCACCTACGTACATTCTCGTATAGCCACCAGCCACAAGCCACCTCCATACCCACCTACCTACATTCTCGTATAGCCACCAGCCACCAGTCACCTCCATACCCACCTACTTACATTCTCGTATAGCCACCAGTCACCTTCCACCTCCACACCCACCTACCTACATTCTCATATAGCCACCAGTCACATGCCGCCTCCATGCCCACCTACCTACATTTTCATATAGCCACCAGTCGCCTGCCACCTCCATACCCACCTACTTACATTCTCATATAGCTACCAGTCACCTGCCAGCTCCATACCCACCTACCTACATTCTCATATAGCCACCAGCCACCAGCCACCTCCATACCCACATACCTACATTTTCGTATAGCCACCAGTACATTCTCATACAGCCACCAGTCACCTGCCACCTCCATACCCACCTACCTACATTCTCATATAGCCACCAGTCACCAGCCATCTCCATACCCACCTACCTTCATTCTCATATAGCCACCAATGACCAGCCACTTCTATACCCACCTAGTTACATTCTCATATAGCCACCAGCCACCAGCCAACTCCATACCCACCTACGTACATTTTCATATAGCCACCAGTTACAAGCCACCTCCATACCCACCTACCTGCAATCTCGTATAGCCACCAGCCACCAGCTGCCTCCATACCCAGCTACCTACATTTTCATATAGCCACCAGTCACCAGCCACCTACATACCCACCTACTTACATTCTCATATAGTCACCAGTCACCAGCCACCTCCATACCCACCTACGTACATTTTCATATAGCCACCAGTTACAAGCCACCTCCATACCCACCTACCTGCAATCTCGTATAGCCACCAGCCACCAGCCGCCTCCATACCCAGCTACCTACATTTTCATATAGCCACCAGTCACCAGCCACCTACATACCCACCTACCTTCATTCTCATATAGCCACTAGCCACCCGCCACCTCCTTACCCACCTACCTTCATTCTCGTATAGCCACCAGCTTTGTTTTCCACCTACCCACACTTCTTCATACCCACTTACCTTCATTTTCAAATAGCCACAACCCTTTTCAGTTGTCGACCTACCTACCTACCTGCTTTTCCTACCTACACACATTGTAATGGTATAGACACCAGCCTCATTGCCCACCACCGTACCTTCACTGCCTGCCTACACTTGTCCATAGCAGATTATTCACCTGTTGGATTAGGATTCACGGACACCTCACAGATGTTCAGCTTCTTGTTGTTTCCCTCTATTCGGATGTTTACATATTGACCTCTAATTCCAGGGGTGCATTCGAAGGATTTTTCCTGTGAAGACGTCATAGTGTATAGTCCCCCACACTTTTGGTTTGAGTTTCCTCCGTTATCGAGACTGTCCCCTTAGGAAAGTGTAAAATGCCAGAAATAAATATAAATCAACAAAACTACTTATGAATCGATAAATGCACACTGCATAAGTAAAATACAGAGGTGTTAATGTGTGAGGCGAGACCATGTAAGAGGATTGAATTTAACTAGGAGCGAAGGAACACTGACCGACTCTTATTTCAAAATCTGTTAATCCATCTGCACCGCAAATAATGTTTACAACATCCACAGTGTAGCTCGTCCCCAGATCCACACGCCACCAGGGATCTGTGAGGAGACTGGTTACTGCACACCTTCCTGTTGTTCCTTCAACAGCGAGTGCAGCCACTGAACCATCGTCACCAGACATATAAGCCGGTTGTCTTAATGCCAGGTCAGCTGAGGTAAAAACATAATTTAATACTTTGATACAATGAAATCTTGAACTCTAAGTTAAGTTTATAACTTAAAATCTGATATACTTTTTAGCTGACGGGGACCTGGCACTGGGAAGGTTAGTTCTCGCGCCATTCCCTCTTCAGGCGAAGATTTAGAAGGTACACGATCCTTTTAAGGTTGAAAAATCTGTTATCAGGCCAGGGTGTCAACTTGCCGAAGAAGGCCGAAAGTTTAAAGTTGTCTACTTTCTCCGTTCCTGGGCCAACTCATTTTCGGATCTAGCTAAGTTCATACGCAGACAATCAAATTCGATTGAATCTTAAGAGTGCCTGTTTATTAGCAAATTGACTGTTGCCGGAAATAAACTGTTCGCCGATTGAAATAGTCCAATTAGAAGCAGCTTACAATCGGATATGTCTATACTGATAATTCAACAGCCAGTGAAATTTAAAAAGCAAATGCTAGGTTCGATTCTCCATCGCTACTCAGAAATTCTTCGTTGTCCCACGCTTGTGTCTGGACCAAAAACGTCTTTTCTAACGAAGAAGGCACTTTCCAAGTGGGTCGCCCTATTGCAACTGTATCCTGTTCAAACTGGGAAACATTTTCGACTGAAATCTGACGCATTTTCGCAGTTCAGCAACATGCGACGTGCTGCAAATTCAAACCATTTTGTCTTTACATACCTGCCGCCACTTCCGAGGTTTTTAAAAACAAAATCAATACTCCAGTTCGTATCATAACCTGTATTTGAAAGTCAGAAAATATGTTTATCACATAAAAATTTTTATAGAATTCAGAATTTCAAGTATTCTCCTCTAAATGAGTGTAACATGCTTAAAATCACAGAAAACTTTAGAAACGAGTTGGCATGGGCCCAAAACTTCTGACTGAATGTCAAATTACATTTATGAATAAGTTGATATAATGAGTAAACGCAAGGCAAAAAAGCTGAACGTCGTCGAGCCAAGGCGGAATGCGCCGGATAGATGTGACCAAATACAGTTGCGAAAGGCTAAGCTAACTAATACACTTTCCCTTAATCCTCACTGTTTTGCTTGAAGGAATAGAAGAATGAAACATCATAATTTCTTTGGGTTATAAAAAGAACAGAACTTTGTTTCCAAAAGTGAAAAGTTTTTGTACTCACACACACTGTTGTCATTTTGAGCAAGGCCTCGCTCAACATGGTAATTTCAGCCTTCTTTAAAATGGCAACCAAAGAAAACTGCAGATAAATTAGCCTTGGAAAACCTGCGGTTTTAACCACTAGGATTAGCTGGGATATCTAACAATTCTAATTTGCGCAAATGACCAGTATCATTTGTTGTAGTCGAGGCGGTTTGATTAAGTGATTCTTACAGTCTTACTTTTGTTTTATTGTTTTCAAAACTCCTAAATTCTTAATTTCACAATTGTTATCAATAGCTATGCGAATGCGCCACACGCCGCCAGCATTTAGTGGTTTTGCCTTTTTAAAACCAGAATTAGTTTAAATAATTCTCATCAACATCCAAAGTTTTTCACCCGGTAACTTAATTTTACTGATTGATTTTGATGTTTTCATATGCTGATTGAGGAGATAAATCTCAAATTCACTGTTACGTAAGACAACATGATTTTAAGAAGACACCTATAAATGGATTATCTATAGAAAACTGATTTACTTACGTTAATGGAGGCCACTATGAATTGGTCATCATTTGATATACCTGTAGATTAACGTGGACTGCTTGCTTGAACGCCGACAACACCTCTTGCCCGATAATTAACAGAAAAAAGATTTAACTCCGCCGCAGGGAATCTTTTTGGATGATAAATTGAGACATGCAATTCGCAATACCGGTCCATCGTCAAATAACTATGTGTATCGGTTTTCTCATTAAAACTGCATCTGTGAGAGCATAAAATTTTAATTTGAATTTTTTATCAGATCTTCTTGTTACTTAGCATACTCAGCAAGAATCCGTAAACGCTTTCGTCTCTCGCTTTTTCAAGAAAATTAGAAAACTGTAACCTAACTCTTTAAAAATATACCTTTCAAAAAGTTTCGCACATCTAAATTCGTCTTAGACACTTAATCAGTATTCAGTGTTAAAGCTTTAACAACCCAACCAGTAATGAGCGTCAACCCCTCGTTCCATCGCTCTAACGAAGGCTAGCGCTTTGAACATCAGCTTTGGGAACCCTTTACATCCGCAAACCCAGTTGATAAAAACAAACCATCTCGTATTTCCCTGCACTGACGTGGCGCCATAATTTCTTTAAGAACTTACTTCCTTCAATCCCTGACTCAGGCTGTACTGAGTACCGTTTGCAGAGCCTAATTTTTTTAGTAACCAGGTTTAAAAACTCAGTGAAGATAAAAGGAGTGTATTAAGCTTACAGGAATTCTGCACGTCTTCGTCTTTGGATTGAGAACCATAGAGCAGAATTCCTATTGTTCTGGCGATGTTTACCCGCAATGGCGAAAGTATTCTAGATCTGAAATAATTATTTATGGCGAAGCATAATCAGAGAGGCTCTCATTGGTCGAAGAGCACGCGCGCTTTCCTCCGAAGGGAATACTGCCTCAGCTCAATAACTTGTCAAGGCGTCATGCCAGCGTCATTGGACTGTTTTAACCCATAGCTGCCAAAATGTGGTTCCTTCATAAACTCTTGAAATTTTGCTGGTTCTGTTATTCCTTTATGTGTTTTGTTTTCGTTTTGATTTCGCTTTGTTTTTCTTTTATTTTTTGTTTACTTTTGTTTTGTTTTTGTGGGTGTATCGAGTCTATTTTTGTTATTTCATTCAATATCTTTAAAGTTATCAACAACTGAGAATTGTTTAACTAATATTTGGTGGCCAACAGCAGACAGAATTAAAAAGCCTACGATGCAAATTAATCGAAATACATCATAGTTCAATCAATCGGAAGGTGCTGATAGCAAAAAACCTTCAACAAGGACCTTTTAATAATTACCTATACTAGCGCACTTTGGGTGTGAGTCTCTTGGGAAATAAAAGGTGTCATCACAAAATTCCAAGATATCTATATATTTTAATTTTCTTTCCTGTGCTAAATTTTTTCCTTCAATGTATTGTTTTAAGAGGAAATGCTTCCGCGAAATACATTAACTTGCCAAAATAATTTCACTCCCGCGATCTCTTAGATCTTAATGGTAGCGCCAAGTTATCAAGCATTAATTACAAGTAAGTCATACAGCAATAAAATTGTGTCAAAGGTCAGTTCGACTTGCGAAGATTGTATTTCACAATCATAAGCTAAAGTTTATGGAAGCCATTCCCAGACCAGAATTAGAAGATAAGTAGGTATGAAACTGAATAATTCCTCTCATGTTATCAGAATAAGTTTTAAAAATAACATCGTTTAAGTTGGCGGTGATCACCATCGAAGATTATTTATACACAGAACGTCATCAACAACTTAACAACAGAATTATACAAGGATGACGCACGTTTCAGTGATCCGAACGATACCAGAAAAACAATTTAAATACCTTTCTCAATTTGTCCCTCTGCCTGTAAATCGATTCTTTTCAAGCAAATTTGAGAGTCGCTAAACATACACCTTCGCTCCGTGATGACAAGGAAAATAAAGAGGAAGAAGATGACGGGGATGATTATTTCGCATAAAACAAAGCATTATAATTTTACTTCGAAGCAAGCCAATAAGAGGACAAGAACATTGTGGGCTTGCAACCATCTGGTATAGCATTAAGTGAGTCTCAACCAATAGCAGTTGATTTAAACTGTTTTGAGCTAATTGTAAACATATTTTATGTTATAATCATTACTTTTCGTTGACACCGCTTTATCTTAGTTTTACGTAGCCTAGTGGGCCAATTTTGGCCCATTCTTCTCTAATTTAGGGTTCTTAAAAGCGAGTTGGGACCTTAAGAGGCTGTCCACAAGAAAATCATGCAAACCATGCAGAGGGTGCCACAGGCTAGATCACAGAATTGGATTATATTCTGTGTGTAAGTATACTTGGGTGCACTTGTGAAATATGCTGATGATTTAACATTGTGCTTAAAAGCGAGTTGGGAAGCGAGTGCTCTGACCATTGCCCCATCCCTGCTCCCGTATATGTAGGGATAGAGCCACTGAAGTACAACAAAAACCCGACTCCGATCGAGATACCATTGTCTCTCTCAAGAGTACATATTCCCCAGCATGGATTTGAGCAAAATTCAAGACATAAATTGGAAGCCAACAACATGAGAAGGAGAAGAGAGTTGCTACTGAAGTCTTTGTGACTTTCACGTCCGTATATTCACCCGGTGGCCCTGGAGGTTATTTTTCTGTAAGAAAATACGATTTGATCTTGAAACAGCGCGGCAGACTTTGATGTAGCACACTGCAATGACCGTGAATGGGGTGATAATATAAATACAGTGAGTTAAGATCAAAAATGTAATGTTGTCTCTGCTCAAACAAACTGCTTCACCCACATGGAACTTATATCTTCCGCCTTTAATGAAAAATTGCGGCGCAGATCCTGGGAAAGCTGC